>NW_017306760.1:996915-999994 GCF_000935625.1 Nanorana parkeri | reverse complement strand
TACATATATATACATACATACATATATATACATATACACATATACACACACACACACACACATCATGGTGGTTGTTCCACCTGAAATTTGAATTCCTCATTTGAAACCCCATTCTCTCTAATATTGTTTACCTAATAGTTTTAATTGGGAGAGGCGTACATTGAGTTCACCCCGTGCTCAACCCCCTGATTTAGGGTTAACACTAGTTCCCTAATTTGTTTGCATTTCAGTGACTGCTGCCTAACTTTGAAGCTGCATGACACCCCGTGTCACCTAGCTCCTTCCTCTGCAGGCAGGCAGTCATGGACACAACCCCTGGTCCGCTAGATTAAAGGGGGCATCATCATCGTGCCATCTCCGTAATATGTGGCTGCTACTAGGTGAGATGTTTAACTCTCTGCAATCCTTCTATTAAGTCCACTGCAAATAAATGATAATCTGCCCCAAACAATAAAATCATGTAGTCCCAAGAGGCGCCATGTAGGTAAAAGATAAAGTTACCCCGATCATGTGACTGCCACATTACATCAGGCTTTAAGGTATTTGGTACCAAAAAGTGACAAGCTTCACAGCAGACGGGTGAGGAGGAGGGGTGTCAGATGTGTACAGTAATAAACATATTGTAATAGAGAGAGAGAGGGGGGGGAGAGAGAGAGGGGGGGGGGGGGAGAGACCTGCATGCAATGATGTTAACCTTTCCAATAGAGCACAATATATCAATAGCCTGTAGACACATAGCAAACATCTGTTTGCATTTGCTTTCATTGCCTTGTTCCATATCACCACTTTTGCCAGACCCTTTAAATTGGATGTGAACTTGAAAAGTGAAGACCTGCTGTTATAGGGAACATCTAGAAATGTAATACAGTATGCTGGAAGATTAACATAGGGGTTACTGGAGCACCAGCTACAGGCCCACCACTAAAAATAAGGCTGGCCAGCCCGGATCACCTCAGTGTGCCTGATGGCAATCCGCGGGCCGGCTGCACTGAACACAATCAGGCAGAGGCGCTGGTGTTCTATAACTTTTCTTGACCACATAGGAATGCTAGACTTCCAGTGACGCGGTCTCAGCTTTTGGAGCTGTGCTAGGCTCAACGCATATGCGCCCTTGTTCTATAATTTCTCGACTGCTTCACTTCTGGTGCGGCCATGTCATCCAAATCAGCTGTTTTTGTGACAGCCAGATCAACTATGCCACCCGAGCTATACAAAGCATTGGCATTGCCTGTCCTCCTTCCCTTTACTACAATGGGTCGAACAAAAATTATATAACAAGGGCTCATGCGCATTAAGCCCAGCATGCCCCCAACAGCTGAGTCCAGCATTCTTATGAGGTCCAGAGAAATTCTAGAACACTGGCAGCTCTCTAATCAGGCATATTAGTCGGCATAGGGGCCAGCAGCTGCCTAATTAGAGAGCCACCTCAACTGCTCCCCCTCTGTTCAGGCCCATGATGCTCCTAATCCGGCCCCGCTTCTTGTGCCTAGTGCAATGCTGTTCTGTAGCCTCAAATAGCTATATAAAACTGCAGTGTGAGGTCATCGAATGCGCTGCTCCCTCGGACTGCTAGTCTCAACAGATTTGGAGTGAGATTTGGTGATGTCACAGCTGTGTTGTGCCCTGTTCTTCTTGCTGGAAGGGAAGCTGTACCTGAGGACCTGCAATGCAAGGATCTCCCTGCTTTTGCTACATTCACTTGTGGGAATCTGTGCTTCCTCTACTTCTCCTGATGCTTCTAAAATGTTATTCCCCACAAGCCATAGGGGGGCAGCTCTGACAAGCCCTGTTCCTCTAACAAAATGGCTGCCTCCACTCAGAGAAACCATGCAGAACAGAGCATAGTTGTCACTAATGGGGAAGATTAAAGCGATATTAAACCCTCAGATTTTTTAACATAAGTCAATACTGTAATGTGCGCCTTACTGTAATCCATGGTTGTTTCCCTTCTCTTTGCTGCTCTTCCTTTTAAATCCGTATCTCTTCTCATGCTGGGCAGAACTTCTGTTTTGCAGCAGACTGCCTTGTCTCAGGAATGGATACATGGTGTCTGTGTGTAGGTTTGTAACCTGAGCCAGCACTACAGGAAGAGGCACTCAGCTGCAAAGGGAAGTTCTCCCCAAGCATGGGAAGACATGAGGATTTAAAAGGAAGAGCAGCAAAGAGAAGGGAAACAACCATGGATTACAGTAAGGCGCACATTACAGTATTGGTTTATGTTACAAAATCTGAGGGTTTAATGTCACTTTAACTGCAGGGAGACAATACACATTACTGGTACCTAGTCCCTTGCCATCTGCTTGCCTTTTTGGGGCACAGCTTCCACAATTCAGGTCTTCTTCAACACTTTGCTGTGCAGATTGTACCATACAGAATTAACCAGCACTGCTGAGATCTGTTTTTATGACCTTTACTTAACAATGGAAATACAAAACAGCTTGTATTTACAATGCATTGAAATGACAATAGACGACAGAAGAGCGGAGTATAGAGCGGAGATGTTGACAGCGATGGAGCCCCAATCTTGTGACGGCTACGGTTTCCATGGTGTCGATTTCCATATTTCTTCAAATGTCTTTGACATACTGGAAAGAGAGAAAGGAATAAAAATAATAGATCTGCTTCTTTTTTTTTTGGTCTGCGGTGTTTGATATTACAGAATAACAGCAAGTTCCAACCTCACATGATGCACCCTAATGGGTTCAGGACCCAGACCCAAATTTTTGTTACAGGGAACTGGTACCATTAAACAGAACCATAGCTCGCTCCTTTGGCATCCGACGCAAGAACAGAAAATTATGCCCCCCAACAGATGTGTTATGCAGGGGCGTCCGAGGTCATCGCGCATGAGCTGCCATCACGATTGACGCCTGCCATCTTGGTGATGGACGCCGGCAGAGAGAGGAGGGGACGTTCACCCGGCGGGATGAGGTATGCCGTCGGGTCCCCTCCTCTCTCCTGACACCGTCGGGCTCTCGGTCAATGACCGAGTGCCCGACTTTTAGAGGGGGTGACACCAAAATGACTGTCATTTTGGTGCCACCCCTCCAATGGAGTCACCCAGGTGCGGACCGCACCC
>NW_017306760.1:951347-996874 GCF_000935625.1 Nanorana parkeri | reverse complement strand
TGTCGTGACACAATGTGCCCCGTCTCCAGGATGGCGGCGAATGCGCTGGTGGCCAAATCCAAAATAGAATAAAAATTTGTTTGACGAAACTACAGCTAATCCTCGCTTACCGACTTACCTGCTTTGCGATTACTCGCACTTATGACCGACCTCTGACCTTGCGTGTCAGCGTCAGTGCGACGTGTTGTCCTCCGTTCTTCACTGCGGGTCCCGGTAAGTATTTTATTGCCCGATGTACAGTACACTAATCAGTACTGTACTAGTGCAGTACAGTACTGTGTAGAGTTCCTCACTTAACGACCAATTCGTTTAACGACCTTGTTGTAGGAATGGAACTCGGTCGTTAAGTGAGGAATACCTTTAATGAAAACATTTTTAGTTTCTGTTCATTTCGTCCAAAACACATTTTTAGTCTTTGCACATGTCTAATAATATGTGCGTTTGCATGAGTGTGTGTAGGGATGTTTTTGTTTTTACTGTTGGGGGGCTTCAGGAAATATTAGGGGTCTAAACAGACCGCTGACATTTCTCTTTGGAAATAGAAAAAAAAAAGAGGATTGAGGACACAAGAGTCCTCTGTCCATACAGGTGGTGGAGAGCAGCGGGGATCCAAGGAGAGGCTGGAGCCTGTGCCGCTCCTCTTCTCTCTGCCGAGCCGTGGCTTTGTTGGCCGCCTTGCGCCCCTGTTGCCAATGGCAGCCTGTGCTTGACCTGGCAACAGGGGCAAGGGGGCGCAGCCAGGCTGCGGTTGGCTACACCCCCTCTCAGCTGCGCCTGAGGCAAGTGCTTCACTCGCTCCATGATAGCTACAGTCCTGCCGTTAAATTAGAACTCTGGACACTTTATACATTATAAAAATTGTGCCCCCCCACTTGTGTTTAACAGATGTATGTAAAAGCACCAGTGCTCCGGTCTTCTTCTGTCCTACAACAGAACATGGGCAAACCACTCAGACATCATTGTGTCCAATGTAGGATCACTGGTCTTGCATTGTCTTGATGATATCAAGAGGGAAGGAGCCGCGAATGGTCAGAGGCCGGCAAGAGGACAGGGTTGTTGGGACCAGGTATCACTACCAGAACAGGGTGAGAAGAGATCTGGGTGGGGGGAGGCCGGTGGACGTAGTGTATCTGGACTCTTCCAAAGCATTTGACACGGTACCACATAAACGCTTGCTACACATGCTGAGATCCATGGGCATAGATGGAATGGTGTGTACATGGATAGAAAACTGGCTGCAGGAACAAGTCCAGAGAGTATCGGTAAATGGCACCTTTTCAGACTGGTCTAGGGTCATGAGTGGCATGCCTCAGGGGTCAGTACATGGGCCCCATACTATTTTCAACCTGGTTATTAACGATATTGGGGAGGGAGTGAATAGCCATGTTTGCTGAGGATACCAAAATTGGGAGGGTAATAGACACGGACTTAGATATTATAACATTACAGGAGGACCTGGATAAAATAGGGGAGTGGGCAACTACATGGCAGATGAGGTTCAATGTCGATAAATGTAAAGTAAGGCACTTTGGAGTTAAAAATAAGCAAATGGGCTATACAATTATGGGTATGGCACTAGGGAAGTCAGAAATGGAGAAAGATTTGGGGGTCATTATAGACCAGACTGAAGAATAGCTTGCAGTGCCAGGCTGCTGCATACAAAGCTAGCAGAGTCTTGTCCTGTATTAAGAAGGGGATGTATTGCAGGGACAAGTCTATAATTATGCAACTTTACAGATCACTGGTTCGGCCTCATCTGGAGTACGCGGTCCAGTTTTGGTCACCAGTCCACAGAAAGGATGTCCTTGAGCTGGAAAGAGTCCAGCGGAGGGAAACCAAACTCATTAAGGGAATGGAGGACCAGAGCTATGAGACACGGCTACTAAATTTAAATATGTTCACGTTGGAAGTGAGGAGATTAAGGGGGGACATGATTTTCATGCAGGGGTGTGGAATTCCTATCACCCCGAGACATGCTGTTTCGGGTGCCGGACGAGTAGTTTTTATGTACATTTAACCCGGCTCCGGACAAGAAGAGCTGAATGTACATTGTGGAGCAGAGTTTTTGCTCTATTAAAGGGCAAGTTCATTTTCCCAGTTAATATGGAAAAACTACCCGATTAAATCTGGCCCCGTCTCTCCCAAACCGCCACCCCCTGGCTATACTTACCTCTCGGCTAACAATCCCTCCCCTCCGCCAGTATGGGTGTACTATCTGTCCCCCGTACTGTCCAGCGCAGTCCTCCCTTATGCATTTTGAATTTCGCTCGCAAATTGCAAGCACTCATTGGTCAACGTGGTCAGATGACTGCGCTGACCAGTGAGAAGCGCTATTTAGCACAGTCAAATATGTTTTGATTAGGGGTGCACCGATACTAGTATCAGTGCAGATACCGAGTATTTGGGCGAGTACTCGTACCTCACCCAAATGCTCCGATACCTTCCCCGATATTGGAACTTACGGCCAGATGAAAATTTCCTCTGACTGGCAGTGACGTAGGGGGAACATGGAGCCAGCTTCCCGTGCAATCAGGAAGCCGTGAGGCAAGTAATGACACGCCTCCTGGTTTTCTGATTGGCCGGGAAGCTGGCTCCTTGCTGATTGGCTGGAAAACCGGCTTCCTGGCCAATCAGCATCGAGCCAGTTTCCCGGTCAATCAGGTCATTACTCGCCACCCGGCTTCCCAATTGACCTGGAAGCAAGTTTCCCGG
Source organism: Nanorana parkeri (assembly GCF_000935625.1). Lineage (NCBI taxonomy): Eukaryota > Metazoa > Chordata > Amphibia > Anura > Dicroglossidae > Nanorana > Nanorana parkeri. The sequence continues at coordinate 994,162 of NW_017306760.1, read as the reverse complement.
CCAATCACAATCAAGCAGGACAAACAACATGGAGCCGGATTCCGTGGCAATCAGGAACCTGGGCGGGATGTCATTGCCTGCTGCCCGGCTTCCTGATTACCAGGGAAGCCTGCTCCATGCCAGCAGAAGCACCGGTATTAGTATTCAGTGTCGGCGAGATCCGAAAGCAAAAAACTTGTACTCGATACAGAAAAATCGGTGTTGGTGCATCCTTTGTTTTGATTAAAACTATTTTTTTGTATTGGGACAAGTAGATTTGGCCCCCGCTTTAGCCCTTGGACAATAGTTTTTTTTTTTTATTTCCACACCCTTGTCATGTATAAAATGTTCAATAGTGACAGCAACATTAGCAACAAACTCTTTACGGTTAACCCCATAAAGACTAAAATTGGTGGAGAAAAAATTTCCGCACAAGGGGCGAAGGGGGTTCTTCTCAGTTAGAGCGCTTAGGGTCTGGAACTCGCTGCCACATGCAGTGATTTCAGCTAAGAGTGTGGAATCATTCAAGAAGCTCTTGGACGATTTCCTCAGAGCCCGTACAGGGGGTACAGGTACTGCTAAGAACAAGATCACACATGGACTCGTACACACGCACACACCAGCAGAACCTTAAATGCATTCACGCAATAGGTTGGACTTATGTCTTTATTCAATCTCAAATACTATGTAACATGGAACCATAGACTAGAGTCTGTTCTTTTACTAAAGTTAGATGACCACCTTGACCAAACAAGCATTGGTTGGGCTCGGAAGGGCCAAATTTTACAATTTTCTTTTTAATACCCAGAGCTGGGCTTCCATATGTAATACAAAATGAAGTCTACAGTACAACAGCATATAGTGGCCCATCCTATCAGAAGAGCAACAGCTCAGAATTACCCAACCGGGACACAGACAGCAACAGGAAGTCAGTACCAACTTCCTTCTAAGAATGCTTCTTCCATGGCACTCTGTATGCTCAGTGATTTCTGGATACCTGGAAAAACATGCAGACTAGAGAGACAAAGCTCTTGATCTGTGTATTTCTTTCAGGTGAGTGTCTCAAAGTAGGGAAGCAATTGGATCAGAACGAATGCCAGGAAACTGCCTGAAAAGTCAGCTATGGCACCGTCTGTATTTTCTCATTACGATTACATAGACCGGCCGCATGCCAATGATTTCAGGGTTTCAATAATACTTTATTTTTCCATACATGCAGAAAAAAAACCCAACCACCTCCCCCTTGACACGTTTCACCTATGAGAATGAGATGACGTCTATAACTAAGCCTGTGTCTCTGTAATATCCCCCAAGCAAAACAAATGGCAAACGCACTCATCAATTTGTAACCAGCTTTACAGCAAGGTACACATGGAAGGGCTTTAAACAGTAACAGCAAAAAGTTTCCCAGCACACTCACCAGCCAGCGTGCAAAAAACTTGTCTCACCGCTAAGGTTAAAAACAGAGGTTTAGATACACGTCTTCTGCAGAATATGTGAAAGCTGCACAGCTGCACCAAGGCACCTCTAAATAGTGCGGTCCTAACTCTAACCTATGAGAGTCTCCATCTTGGAGCACATGTGGCTGTGCTGCACTAATATTATAACAAAAGAAGAAAAGCACAGCGCTCTCGTGAAGGTGTGGGACGTATGAGAGTGTGGTCAGTGTGGAGTGCTGCTCTGAAAACAGGAGGAGGAACCTGTGAAAGCAGTGATGGAGAAATAAGAGCGCAACTCCAATAATATGAATGATGTTGAGGCAGCCGTCTATCAAAATTTGAACAAATGGGGAACTTACTTGTAGGCCCCGGGGTCCGGACGCGGAGCTGCCCCGATGGAGGATCTGGCGGTTCTAGGAGTGGTGTGTAGTGCTGTAAGTTTGTAGTGGCCACCAGATGTGATTCTGTTGTTAGGGAGAGAGGGGAGGAGTAAGGACGGAACGGGTCCTATACTTTAGAATTACCCTCTAAAGTAAGGTGGCATGCTCACATTTCCATCTCAGGTTCTGGTTCTTGGTGTATGGTGGGGAGAAAAAGAAGCTGGGCAAGTCACTTTATTCTTTTTATTACCTTTTATTGCCGAACCAATTCTAAGAGAAAAAGGTTTCTGGGTGCAGGGTATCCAAAAGCAGCGGATATTGCGAAGGCAGCAGGCCCTTTCATAGCAGACTCTTGGTAATTGCTTGCCCTGTAAGAGCAGCCAGACAGATCTATAACCCAATAAGAGCAGTCACAGTCCCTTTTGAGTAGCAGTGGATATCTGTCTAATAAATCTGGCTCTTGACTATCTGATGGCAGTCAAAGTTACTTTGGTTGATGAACAATGAATCCTTCTTGAAATGTCCCAGCTCCTCTGCAATACTCCTCAGCATGAAGACTCTTCACAGTTGTTCTATCCAGGCAGACATCCATTAGGCCAGCTCCCTCCTGATATAAACTCCAGTAGAGCAGCTAAAGTCCTTGGGCCTCTAGCACATGACCCCGGCTGAAGCAAGTCCCAAAAAGAGATCCCTCTATGGAGACATCCTCTGCAGGCAGAAGCCCAGGAGGGACAGAACACTCTGGAATAGTGATCCAAACATTTGCCATCTGCCACACGATTCCCCTGAACAAGGACCTCGGGGAATGGTTGGATCAGAAACATATTCATAACTCCTTCCCACTCAAATTACTGGAGCCTCCTGCACAGTAACAGGCATAAGCAATCAACTTACTGAGCTTAGGGGAGACCTGTTGCGTCTAGAAAAGGTAAGCAAATGCTTAGGTTGGTTACAGCCCAACAACAACACACCATTTTATAAGGGGCACAACAGCTTAAGGCAAGGTCCCTACACCTCCTTTTGGTTGGTTCCTTGCCACTGTACGAGCCATGACTGCCACTAATAATATGAAAGATCAACCCCTACTAGTAAGTTTGCCTGAGCCTTGAATACAACAGACATGCTGTTGCTTGATTGTCCCATTGGGGGTTGATTTACTTGGCAATCTTTACTCATTTCAATTACCCAATCATGAGAAAAGCTGCACATGATCAAGTATTTCAAGTGAATTAATTGAGTGAAGATTCTTAACCCCTATAAAAGGAATCAGCCTCAGTATCCCAGTTTTCAAGACGTTGGGCATGATCAGGTCATCAGGGATTGCAAAACCTCTCTGTCTGGATTAGCTGCAAACCATGCTAGGGACTGTTGCAGTTCCTCTTCTTTAAGCCCAGTGGTTCCTGCTCCTGCAACAATTCCTCCTCTAATGTCTTCTGCCTAAGGCCCCATTCACATTTGTGCAGTCTGGCGTGATGGGTTAACATTTATCATGTCACGTGGACATGTGCATTGTGTTAAGGCAGCTTATTCATTTGAATGGTCCACCAGGCCAATGCAATGCACTGCAACCCATGGCAGTTAGTTGGGTTGTGCTACAACACAGGTGAGACAGGAGTGTGTTCCTTTGGGGAGTTAAGGTGCCATTCAAAGTAAACGCGCATATGATACATTACAGGAATGAATGTATTACTGCAACACATAGGCAGTGTAAAGCCAATCTTCTGGATTCAGTCATCTACAAATTACTTTGGAAATTCCATGTTCCAGTTGTGTTTTTTAGACCAAGGTAGGCTCTGATGACAAAGATGACTTCTCTTTCTCCTGCCTGGATAGGCACACACACACACCACAGGCCAAGGTCTTTCATCTCTGGGAAAGAACAACACCTTCTCTGTGTAATTTATTCTTCTCCATTTTCTTTGTCCTCCATATGAATAGAGCCTGAAGATTAAGCATCTGCACACATCCAACCTGGATTCTGCATGGTACACCCCTTTCTTGAAAGATTTGTATGCCGCAAACATTTCTTTGCAAACACCTAGCTCAGGTACTTGGGGGTTCTAAGTCTGAACTGAAAGTTTGGAAAGCACACCTGCCTTTTTTTTAGAATTTAGTGATCCTCCTTCCGGGGTAGAAGTGCGGTTCCTATAAGAAACCAGGGGCTCTTTAGTGGAAGACTTCTAGTACTGATTGGCCATTCAACATCTGAGCCAGTATACAGTATTCCTTGTCAGGCTGGATATACGATTACTGGGCCTTTCCCTGTACCATCTACTGGCCCGAATAGGGATTTACATATTGGAAACATGCACCTGACATCACCAAGCATCTTCTGAGTGTGCTGTCATAGTAAAATTGGTTCCAACAGAGATGCCTATAGCCTAAGCTGTGCATCTAACTCTACTCTCTGCAGCTTTAGGTATGACCTCAGCACCTATGTCATTATACCTAGATGGGAAACAAAAGATGACAAGAGTGACCACTCTTACTGTTCTACTTCAAACATGGACAGTAGGAGGAAAGGAGTGCAGGGACGAACGAGCGGCCTGAGTGCCGGTGCATCACGCTGACATCTCTAGAACATGAAAGCTCTGTCCTCGAGTGGTATAAAGTGACGAGATGAAGGCCACTGATTAGAAGAGCTCAGGAACATGCCAAGGCCAGCAACGTAGAGGCAACACCATACACGATCGGCGGGCAAAGATGGAATCAGGAAAAGGCCAGGTCAGCAACTGGCAGACAGTGGGGTACCAGGGTGTAAGGCAGGAGACTTAGTCAGTGAATGAGCCAGGGTGAGTATAGAAGCAGACAAGAGTCACAAATGAGTCAAGGAACAAGCTGGGTCAGTAACTTGAATTAGGATGAAATTGCAGAGTCGCTGGCAACATGTATACAGCTGAAGACCTCTCAAAACCAAGGTCAGCCTGGACTCAACTTCAAAGCTGAACTCCAGCACAGTTGTACCGGCTCCTCTCCTGTACTAAAATGGCTTACTCTGATTTCACTGCACACTGTGAGCTTCTCACAGTGCTTATTAGAAGCTGCACCAAGTCAGACAGAGTCCACCTCATTTCCTGGCTGGAGGAAGTCCAGCATCACTTAGCTATTTCCTCCCCAGCCTTACTGTCCTGGGCATGTATGAGGTCAGATACTGATGCTGCCTTGCAATCATCGATCCAACCCCAAATCCCGAAGGTATTCAGTAGGGTTGAGGTCAGGGCTCTTTGCAGGCCACTCAAGTTCCTCCACACCAAACCATGTCTTTATGGCCCTAGTTTTGTACACGGGGGGCACAGAAGGCCCTTCTCCAAACTGTTACCCCAAGGTATGAAGAGCACAGTTGTCTAAAATGTCTTTGTATGCTGTAGGAGTAACAGTGCCCTTCACTGGAAGCAACTGGACTTAAAAGTGACATTAAAGTCAATTTTTTTCCCCCCTCCCCCAATGTTAAGTAAAACACTTACCTTAAATTATGTCTCTTAATACGATGATCTTCTTCTTTCCTGTAGTTTTCAGCCTTCTCTCCAGCGCTGTGGCGGCTCTCCGATCCAGCGCTGACTCCTCTGTCCTTGCTGGCACTTCCTGTCCCACGGTGTCTGCATGCGGGTGCACGCATCCATAGACTTATTTTGCGTCTCTGCTCGTCTCGCGCCCGAGAATTCCGAACTGCGCATGCGCCCTCCCCAAGATGCTTTGCGGCCGCCCGAGCAGTTTAGTTTTTTTCGGGCGGGAGCGCGCGGCGAAGACAGCGGTAAGTTTAAACCGCCTTTAAAGCGGAGGTTTTAGAAACCATTTAATCATTTGGAGGGGTGTCCACATATTCGTGGCCATATAGTGTAGGTATAATTCATGATCCCCAGTTAATATTCAACTACAAATAGATGCAGCAATTTTCATTTATTTAATATTGATCCACTTCAAAACGAACAAATAAGTACATGACACAAATTCAATTCTGCACCTGGATGCCAAATATGAAAGGTTTAGAGATCAAACAAGTCATTTTGTCATATTCATTTATTGATCACTGTAAAAAAGAAGTACAAAGTTCACATGCACAATAAGATTAAACAGATAAACCTTCTCAATGTGTCTTACAACCTATTTTTGTAAAGCTTGGCTCCAAGTGATCCTTCATTTTCAGACAGAGCCAAGCAGGTACTCAGAAGAATGCAGGCAATCGATTCTTTACATTTATCTCCGAGTGCACAAAATGGCCGCCGCTTCCCTAAGAAGGTGACAGATTTCACTGCAATTGTAATAACTAGAAACTTTCCCTGAGAATTGTGGTTGGAAGTAGTGCTTGACCGATACATGATTCACAGTGCTTGTAAATCTGCAGCTTTGGATGGATATGCAATACGGCGGGAAGAATACAGTACAATGAGGAAACATCACAAAACTTTATGACTTTGGTCACTAAGGACCCATTTCCATACAATCTTGATGATCTATCACCAGACTGTGGATTGGCCAAGGTAAGACTAAACCAGACAGAGAATATGTACCGGCTACAAGAAAGAAAAAGCACTGGGGTTTATCAGATGAAAGGACTCATCACAAGTTTAGGGCTTATATCACCACTTGGCCACCCAAAACTGGTGCTATAGTTTTTGGTAGATGCTGGACAGTTAACCCACCTTATAGTTTTCTTCTACCTCTCGGGGACTCTTGGCGAGATCTCTGTGCCGAGTTCCCGGGTCTGGACACTCACTGTGCCCATTATGAAGGGTTCCCATGATTCCCTGCCTGATTTTTAATTTATTTTACAGTCGTGCTCATAAGTTTACATACCCTTGCAGAATTTATGATTTCCTGGCCATTTTTCAATGAATATCAATCATAACACGAAAACCTTTCAGTCACTCATGGGTAGCGTTTGGCTGAAGCCATTTATTATCAATCAACTGTGTTTACTCTTTTCCAATCATAATGACAACATTAAGACCCAAATGACCCTGATCACGGGAGGACGCTAGTTTGTCTCCTCCCGTGACCCTTTGGAGAACTATGGGGAAAAGCCCTGACCCCATAGTTCTCCTTTAACAATACATGGGCTAACAATGACCAAGGTCCACTCAAGTTGCCCAGGCACCTCACCAGTTTACCCTTTCACTGCCAAGGTTCTCATTCATCCAGGTCATGTTATATCTGTAAAAAAATAAGTCAGTCAATGCAACTGGACAGCAAATTTTCTTACAGATATTTCCCTGCCAAGGCCTTTTTTTTGCATTTTATGTACACATTATAATCCACATTTTAGGCCTGAAAAACTACTTAAAACCCCCAAAAATTATATATTTCCTGAAAGCAGAAACCCTGTTGAATAAAATGGCGGCAGTTAGATTTTTAAGGTGTAAAATATTAGCACAACATGTTTATCAAACCCCAAAATATTTCAAAAAGGGCCCCAAAAAAACACAATACCTCTTTTTCTTACCCAGCATGCCCAGGTAAAAAATTGTGTGCGCCTGTGAAAACGGCGCATACGGTACCCCAAATTGTCCATAGGTGTCACTTTAAAAGCCTGTACAGATCATCAGTTTAGAGATATCCATGAATAATGACCCTAGAACTATTGCTCTCACTCTGGCGCACGAGGCAAAATCTAACATGTGTAGCATGATTGTCGTTTTTGTACGTAGGCACACCAGACACGTGTTTACATTAAGGCATGAGCTCGCGGGGGACTTCAAACTATTTATTTTTACATTTATTTAAACTTTATTTTTTTACTTAATTGCTATCACCTAAGGGGGCTTATAGGATTGTGCTCTAAAAGCTCCTTGCTTGGCTTCTGCAGCCAAGCAATGACAGATGAAGGACCGGAAGTGATGCAATCAGCGGCGCTTCTGTCCCATTCAGCAGGTAGAAGATCGGTGAACGGGTGTTCACCAGTCTCGTTCCGACCGACACCAGTGATGCTGGTCCCGGGCTTGCAGGAGGGGCAGTGGAGCCCGGGAAGCAAGGCGGGGGTGTCGAGCAGCGGGGGGCGCACACTACAACGGCCCCTGGAAGCGATCTGGCGGCAGAATCGCTTCCATTATAAAGCTGACAGTCAGCTTTATACATGTAAACAGATAGCCGCCAGGAGTCTGTTACAAAAGGGGCCCGCTGCCAGCGCCATATGTCATACGTCGGTGGCAGTGAAAGGGTTAAAAGTACACTGCAAGGTCCGCTTTAAAGGGTATGTCTAGGCATGACCCAAAATTAACCTCAAACCCTTCTTTCCCTGTCCCAATGTTCTGGCATTATTTTTTCCTTTTCATCTTGTTCCTGTAGTTAGAAACCTCTTTTTTTCCCATCGCCGGGGCAGCTGCTGGGTGCTTATGTAAGCATTCCACCATAACTACGTCAACCAAGAGCCCTTTCCCTACACAGAATGCGTGGGCAGGCTCTTGTTTTTCCAATATCCTTCCTCCCTCCCTTTCATTTTTTATAGCAAGAAAGTGACCTTAAAAAAGGAGAACTATGAGGTGAGTGATTTTCACTCATCCTCATAGTCCTAGCCGACCTGTGACAATGAGACTGTCACAGGTCGGCTCAGTAGATCGGGAAGTGAGCGAACACATACCGGCGCTCGCTCACTTCTCGATCCTGTCACTGCAGAGAGCCGTGACAGGGGAGGGACTGGATTCCCCCCCCCTCCCAGCTCCGATCCTCCAGCACTGACTGGCGGAACGGACGTGGGAGGGGGCGGGTACAACTGGCTCTGCCTCTAGATAGGCAGAACCAGCTGTCACTCACGCAGCTGGGCGAATCCAGACAGTAATGTCGGGTTCCGTCCCGGCTGTGGCGTCTCAGTATACAGCGAGCTGTAGCCCACTATATACTGAGCTTTGGGTGACGGGAGGATGCTAGTTTGTGTCCTCCCATTACCCTTAGGAGAACTATGGGGAAAAGCCCTAACCCCATAGTTCTCCTTTAAGCATGGCTGTCATCTAAGGGAAACCGAAGAATGAAAACTGGAAACAAACACGACAATTTTTGAAACACATTTTCACCTTTACCATTTACAGCGTCACCCTTTATCGTGCTATGCAGCATGTTCCAACACACCTGAATGCAAAGTGCTAAAGGAAATGCAATCAATCAGCACGGAGACAGTTACTAGTTACAATGACACAGCGGCAGGTAGTAGTCGCAGTGCGCAGATAAAAGTCAAACATCAAGACAACATAATGCTGCAATCAAGTATCATGTAAAAATTTCTCGTGGATAACTTTCTCAATAGCTCAAGATGAATACTCACCAAAAATAGGGTATAGTTTTCTATACTATATATTTAATATTATAGAGAAAAGGAGCGACTCAAATACTTCATAAAACAATGCATTGCTCCAACGACATCTGACAAAGAATAGCCAACAGAAGGACTACTTGTGTAATGTTGTACTCAGTCCGGCTTATTCAATAAACTGATACACAGGAAAATGTTGTTATATAAAATGTGAACCATCTGACCTCAGTGAACTAAAAGCCGATTGGCTGCTGTGGCTGGCTTGGTTTACATTGCACACTGTCATTGCCCTTTGTACTGTGTTACTGCTGTAAGCCTGAATGACATATGTAGACCAATCCCCAATCTAGTCAAAATGGTTAAAATGCCACCAATCCAATATAGACAGTGCCTTGTGCAGCTTAAGTAGCGGAGGGTCAGGAATTATCTGAAGACTACCACTGAAACAAATAACCCAAAATCTGTGCCATCTTCTGCACATAAATAACCAGTCACAATAATAGTCCCTATTGGAATGAAAAATGTGACCAGCAATGTCCAACTGTAGCCACACAGCAAGGAAATGTACGATGATACACAAGCAGCATGACAAGTATCACTGACCTCTACATTATATAAACAAAAGCTATGAAAAGATATTGCCATTCAACTTTGCTCATTGATCTAATTATTACTAATACGCAGTGGAAACTTTATTTGGTACACCTGATTAACAGAAATGGCCAAACAGTAAATATGGTAGCTGCAACTCAACGCAACGCAACGCATGCATACATAGCCAGGAGGTTCAGACATTTCACTTCCAAACATTACAAGGAGGAGATACAATCCAAGTGGCTTTGCCCATGGAATGATTGTTGGTGCTTGGTACTGGTGGGCACTGCACCTCAGAAACCACTGACCTTCTGTGACTCTCATGAACTAGTCTCAAGAGTTCCCAAAAACAAGAAATATGGAGTCCTGAGAGTCAAGAGATGGGAGGAGTCAGAGCAATGTGGCAGGAGGGCGTCTCTCAATGTACAACATGTGGAACCTTGAAGAGCAGCAGAAGACCACAATGGCAGAGCCAAAAGAAATCTCACCGCTCCAATTCCTTAGCCGCCATCAGGACTCCCCAGGTGCTGGTCTAATAGGTGCGTCTCCACCGTGGAATGTAGTAGTATACGAACTACTACATTCACCGCAACTCCAGTCCTTCAGATCTTATTGAATTTCCCAGTATAATAGTGTATGTAACAGCAAATACCAGCACCGCAAGCCCCCAACCACCTGAAACATGTGAGAGGTTTTAGCTGGTTGGGGGTTTGCAGTGCTGGTATTTGCCGTTACATACACTATTATACTGGATTTGCTGTGAATTTCAATAAAGTCTGAAGGATTGGAATTCTCTGGATAGTGCGGTCTGTTCGTATACTACAGAAGACCACAATGGGTTTCACTACTGTCAGCTAAGAGGTAAAGTAGGCTCCAGTGAGCATGGGATGGCCAAAACTTCAGCACCATGACCCTGGAAGAAATGCTAACTGGTGTGACAAATTTTACTCTCTGCATATGCTAGGGGCAGAATTTAACATGTTCCCCGTGATGAATGCTTTGGGATGAGGTTCACACCATGGATGTGTGGTCAACCAATGTGTGACGCTATCAAGTCAACATGGGCCAGAACCTGCAAAAATGTTACAGGCACCTCATTATATGCATTATACAAAAACTCTGAAGGAATAAGCGGGTTCCAGGTGGACCTAATAAAATGTCTGCTGAAGGTATATTGAAATAAACACCCCTCCATGTCCTGCCCAATTCCAGCAGAGGACCAGTAGACCCAACCAACAAACAATACCTACAAAGCCAAGCAGAAGCTTGGGGGAATGCGAGATCAATTTCTGACCCCCGAGTGAAGATATTTTTTTATACCGGCTGCCTTCCTGTTAGTAATCTCAATAAAGCAATCAGCCTGATATGGCCGACATAATATTCACACCGCGCAGTGCAACCTGTTGGGATGTGTTGAGACCATCTCTCCTGCTGCCAGATATTTCTCTGAGAATAACCTCCACAGTTTGGATTTTAAGACCCCATTCACAGTGAGCTACATCAGCGCTGATTTGAGCTGAGCGACTTTGAGAGACATTGCACATATTGTCGCGCTACGTTGCGCTACTTTTGGCATGGACTTCGTAACTGCTACATTGGGCTCTATCCAATCACAATTGGTCTTGATGTGACATAATTCCTCTTCCTGTTTCCTGCTTATATTTCTGAGCAAAAGTGACACTTCTGTAGCGCGACAATGAGCTACACTATTGGTCTATTGGGGCCAATTCGCACGAAATCCGCAGAAAAATAGGTCATGTCCAAGCGACAAGCTTGAGCTACAAGCTACAGGCGACATTGAGCTGTGAGATGTCAACAGCTCCATTGAAATGCATTGGAAGAGCTACATTGAGCTGATGTTTGAGCTGAAATCGCGCTACAAATGGCTCAGTGTGTATGGGGTCTAATAGATGACAATGGATGGTTGGTGTGAAAAGGTTCAAACCACTGCAAAGCAAAGTTTAAAAAAAAGGTAAAAAATGATATATTCTCCAAATAATTCACTAATTTACTAAAACGTCATTAAAATAAGCTTTACAAGATGCAGTCTGCTATATTGCACCACAGTATAGGTTCTCTAACTGATTAGGCCAAGCAGTGCATGCTGGGAGATATTGCCCATGAGCATCTGAAAGGCCGTAGTAAAGCCATGCCTGCACTACAGACATGAATGGATACATTCACTATACATGTCGCACTACATAACACACGTCACTGTAAAACGCTTTACGCTGTTATAATATGTATACCTTACCATGTATAATTTGCAATATTCTTTATATATATTAATCTGTGCGCATTTTCTTTGGAGTTGTGCAAGACATAAAAGATGAATGAGATTGTCGGGCTTACAGGTGAAACTCGAATAATTAGAATATTGTGCAAAAGTAATTGCAGTAAGTTCTGCAAAAGGGGCCCAAACCAAGTACTGAGTACATATGCATGCTTATACTTTTCAGAGGTCCGATATTGTTCTATGTACAATCCTTGTTTTATTGATTGCATGTAATAATCGACTTTTTTGAGGTTGTGGATTTGGGGTTCTTGGGGTTTTCATGAGCTGTAAGCCATAATCATCACAATTATGACAAATCACGGCTTGAATTATCTTGCTTTGCATGTAATGAGTCTATCTCATATATTAGTTTCACCTTTTAAGTTGCATTAGTGAAATAAATGAACTTTGCACGATATTCTAATTATTCGAGTTTCACCTGTACTCGAAGACAAACACAAAAGGCGATTAGCAAAGTATAACAGCTCTGTCTTCACTTTAGTGAACTGAGGTCGCGCTATGATATGGGGTACTGTATTCTATACTCTGCCCCAGACTGAATAAGCCCAAATGTCGTTTTATGAGGCTGTGAGTCACAGTGCAGGTAAAATGTTTTGGAGCATGTTGGGGCGATGCCGCATCGTAAGCCACATACAACTGCTCTCAATGGTGTCCAATTAAAGAGTTTGTGAGTGCACATAGACACATCCCGGTCTAAATAAAATATGAATGTACGAATCCCTTAAAAAAAACCTCCCACCATAGACGGGATCCTGCCTAGTTCACAATTTGCTCCCTGCTAGTGACAACTGTGGACACAGGAACTAGACTATGGAGAAGGCTGAACTTCTCTCAATCCCCAATGTAAACCTAGACTGCAATAATCTACTAGAACTAGATTGTTATGACTGTCCTAGACCGTTGTGGACAGATTTCCCCATTTGCATTCCCAACACCAACATCTCCACTACCTTTAGACTAGGGATGCACCGATACTAGTATTGGGCTAGGCGCTGCCTAGCCCAATACCCAAACTTCCGCTATCAGCATGGAGTCGGCCAATCAGGAAGCCGGGCGCCGAGTAATGATTCGCTGCCTGGCTTCCTCATTGATCGAGAAGCTGGCCAATCAGGAAGCCAGGCAGTGAGTCATTACCTGTCCCCCAAGCCCCCCCCCCGCCCCCCGGGCTTCCTGATTGGCCAGAAAGCCGGCTCCATACTTTCTTGTCACCTGGTGACGAGGAAGCATGGAGTCGGCTTCCCTGCTAATCAGGAAGCCAGGTGGCGAGTCATTACATGCTGCCCGGCTTCCTTAATGGGACTTCCGGTATCGGCGAGTACCAAAAAAATATATATCGGTACTCGTAACCAAAAAAAAGGGTATCTGTGAATCCCTACTTTAGACCCTGAACACCAGATATTATCTTTTTGTTTTAAACTTCCATTGGTCCAGCTAGGTTACATCTAAATCTTCATATCTCACTTCCAGAGGGCTGGTGGGGATGCAGAAATTCACTGTAGTAGATTGGGTTACATACAGTGCTGATCTCTTCAGGTGCTGTTAGAGCAACCTGCCATATACCGGGCACAGGAAATCACTCGCTTGGCACCTCAGCCAGTCAGAGAAAGTCTTATATTTTTTTAAATGACTACAAGGTGTTCTTGGACTGAACGAGGTGAAGGAGTAGGAGGATGTTGTCACGATCTCTGCCTCGTCCAATTAAATAATGCTTGCTCAATGAATAAAATACAAGGAGGGGAATTTATCAAAACTGGAGCAGACCGAAACAGGAGCAGCTGTTCACGGCAACCAATCAGCTTCTCTCTTTTATTTTCAAATCTTAACTGAACAAACTGAAGAGAGAAGCTGATTGTTGTCATGTACAGCTGGTCCAGATTTTGTCTGCTCCAGTTTTGATAAATTCCCCCCTGGTCTCTTTCACAATTTGAAAGAGACCAGCTTGGACTGTATGTAGCTTGGACTGTATGTAGCACAGGCTACAACAATGATTGTCTGTATCCCCGGTGGCCCTCCGCACGTGACATGTGAAGAACTAGATATAACCAAGCTGGGCCAGTGGAAGTTTAAGAAAAAGATAATGGATGGGAGTTCAGTTTTCGCTTGGTACTCAGATGTACTTACTGAATTTCCTAAATGTAAAATTCAGAAAGGGACACAAAAAGGATGAACCGGCTGACAGGTATAAATGGCAGGCACCTAGAGGGACCTACACAAACCTGCAATTGTTCTCAGTCTCCCAGGTCTGTGAGTGTCCCAGGTCCAAATGCTGGGCTGTTCTGATCAGGCAAAGCTCTGACATCATGCTAAAGCTTGCCCAATTTGCCTATCTACATTCCTATTGGCCCATCACTATAATGGGATGCCTCACTGTCCAATAGGAATGTTTGGAAGGCAGAAAAGGGGGGACACACTTCAACACTACTAGAAGAGACATTATGCCGGTCAGCACCTTATTTTTTGGGGGGGTAAAGTGATAGTCATTTCAGGAGAAATTAGGGGGTGCTTCAGGCAACTAAATCCCCTCCATAAAAACATAAGGTTTCAAGATTAAGCCCAAACAATGAGAATTATTTCATTCTTGGGAGGGCTCTTGCAGGGTCGAGTCAAGTACGGTGTCCAGGACTGTCCACAACAGTGCAGTTGTCAGACGACTCCTGCTGGACATACGGAGAATCGAGCAGAGTGCAGTGACACTACTACATATTGAGAGCATGTCTAGGATGGAGGGGAAGCGTCCACCGGTGACCACCCGAAGAGCCTGGTAAGACTCTGTACCCTGCAGTAATAATAATCCATTTGGGTTGGACTTGACTCAAGGACGGATTTTTTTTTTCCCGGTGTCGAGGGCGGCATATTATTTAATTGTGGAAGCTGGAAAAGGCACAAGAAAATTGAAGGTCGTAACCCAATTCTCATGCAAAGCGATCTTCCTGGAAAGGAGAGTCGGCTCAGCTCAGAACATTTTGTGAGGCTTTGATGCGTACTCTGGCCAGTCGTAGACGTCGGGTAAGAAGGAGTCGTACTCTGTGCTCCACACTTTGGAACGCACGTACGCGTTCTTATCTAGCGGCTCCGGGTACTGGAAAGCCATGCCATTTCTGTACACAAACTCCATCACCTGGAAAACAAAAATGGCGGACAAGTGGAATGTATTAGCTGCAAGCTTTATGGAACTTTAAACACGACTACTAAGCTGCACCACTCCAAATATTTAGCATTGAAACCCCCTCAAGGTACATCTGCTTTTATTGTCTTGGCATTGATCCTGAGCAGCTCACTGACCTACCAGCTATATTCCTATTGCTGACTGTATCCTCAGGCTTGACCCCGGACCTGTGCAAATGCACGCTACATGTTCCCGGGTTCAGAGCAATGCCCTCTGCAGTTCTTAGGCAGGGAGAGCACACATCACAGAATGAAGGGATACT
The DNA here is from genome assembly GCF_000935625.1 of Nanorana parkeri. Classification (NCBI taxonomy): domain Eukaryota; kingdom Metazoa; phylum Chordata; class Amphibia; order Anura; family Dicroglossidae; genus Nanorana; species Nanorana parkeri. The sequence goes on along the minus strand of NW_017306760.1, from coordinate 978,806 downwards.
CACTGATAGGATTTGCTGCTTTCATTTCTTTCTATGGCATTTAAAGTGAAACTAAACCCAAGAACAAAAATATAATATAGTGCTGATTACCACTCCTCAGATGTGGGGGCTGCATTAGTTTTCTTTTATTACAACCTGGTGATCCTGCAAATAATATACCTAGGGTGACGACTCTCACTCACCATACTGTATAATATATATATGTACATACAGTACATATATACACAGTGTTGTCACCCTAGGTTGCTTTCCTGATTTAGACTACAGAACACCACCCCCTCACCTTATTTTCATAACAAGGGGAGGGGATTTGCAGACAGACTTAGGCCGGTCTTTATACCCCACAGCAGATAAATGCTTAACAATGAAGACTTCCATTCTCTGTGGCTGCATTTACATTACAACAGGAAGTCTTCCCTCGGACATGTCTAACTTTGCCTGACCTGTGACACCCAGATCCAGTGCAGAGCAAGAAACGTGACCACTAAAAATCTAGTGTGCAGAGATAAATGCTCTACCCCTAGATTTATCAAGCATTCACCTCTTCGGTGCGGGTTTTTAAGCTTTGAAGTGTATGTAAAAGGCAAAATGTTTTTTAAACTTTTGGATAGATTAGGGAAGGGTTAGACCAAAGGTAGGCAAACTCCGGCCCTCCAGCTGTGGTGAAACTACAAATCCTATTATGCATCTTTCTCTGGGAGTCATGTCTGTGAGAGACTTGCAATGCCTAATGGGATTTTAGTTCCACAACAGCTGGACGGCCAGAGTTTGCCCAGCCCTGGTCTCTGCCACCTCCATCCCCCCCGCCCTTCATGCCCAGGAGAGATTCACCCCTTTCATTGTCCTGATGAGAATGGCCGACACAGAATGTAAGGGGAAATCCTAAATTTTAGAGATGTCAGGAAAGCAAAAGGTTGAGGAAAGATTTTCCAATAGGGACAAATGTTCTGGTGACAAGTGCCTAAGATGTGAGTTCCCCTCAAATTGTGGAGATTATCTTTCATTTCTTTTCTAATCTGCAGGACAGGAAGTGAAGGGAAATCTCCCCAGTGGGACACAATCAGCAAAAAACAAACAAACAACCTGTTAATTTATTCTTCCTTACTTTTCCTAAAACTTTATAAAAAGGTTTGGGCTGTACATAGACTTTAATAGTATGATGTGCCCCCCGAACAAGCAGCAGACTAGACTGCACTTACTTTAACAGCAATACATATGGAGACCTCGCGGATGTTGGAGAGCGGTGGGTACAGGCGGCCCTGGTCCAGCTCTTCAGCAGTTAGCTGTTCTGCCAAAGCCTAGGGGAAAAAACAAACAGTCATGAAATAATGAGATTTGTAAACTAAAAAGGGGAACATACGCGTTCCGATATCTGATCGATCGAGGGAAGAGCGATTGCACACAAGTGATTCAACTTCATCAATTAAAACATTGCACAATGCAACACATATTGTATCCAATGAAAATGCCATCAGATGGGGTCTAATCAAAAAGAATAATTTAAATCGATCTGAAAATTCATTATAAATAGTTAAGAGGGGGAAAAAAATAGCATAGTACCCCGGTAATGAAAAGTACCGCAGACTGAAAATACAGAAGTAATCTACAACATTTATATTATTGCTGGTCAAGTTATTTTTCACTTCTTTCTATCATCCTGTTAAAAATCCATATTACCCCCCCAAAGCTAAAGGTGCTCGATTATCGTATGCGATCGTGTTAAAAAGATCAAAAACCATTCTAGCTTCACTTTATTACATGTTAGAACTGCTCACCTTTGCAGCTTCAAGGAACACACGATCACTTATGTGCCGCACCCCACTCAGGATAACCGCCAAAGCCACACCTACAAGAACAAGGGGGACGTGGCTTAGTGACTCGATTTCTGACATTCACTGCACGTCATTCTGAATCATTACGTTCAGTTTTAAGAGGAAGAGACTTTTAGTTGGATTCGCTTGCTGCAGGTCAAATGTAATCACTTCCGGGCCCCAATACGTCTATATACGGCAGCCCGCAGAAGTGGCTGCTGCAGCCGTGTTCTTGGTGTCATTTTTAACAGCCAGATATGGGTGTTACAATACAAGCGATCCGGCTTCTATACACCCGCTGGATCGTTTGTACCGAGCGGCGCTGTCCCCTATATTACAATACTTCCGGTGTCACTATTTACATTCTGCGGCCCTTGATGAGCGGTAAAAGCATTTAAAGCCTTGGTTCTCAACTGGTGGGTCACGACACCATTTTCATTGGGTCGCCGGAAGCCTTCCACTTTTCTAGGCGAGAGGCTACTTTGCCTAACCCCTAGCGCAGCACTACCAGTTCTCGCTCCAAGCAGCCATTCAAAATATGCTGCCCGAAGCCGAGTGTCAGCTTGAGGTGGGATGGGACTAAGACCGTGAGAGAGGAAAACCTGGACACCGGCATTCCAATATCAGCGTGAAATAAAGTCTTATTTATTGCAAAAAGGCATCAGGTCACATAAATGCATTGCTCTCTCACGGTCTTAGTAGATCCATGAACCCATCGCACTCCTGTCCGCTTAGCTCCAAGAAAATAAAATGGGTGCTTCGGTGATCAACGGATGGCAACCGTCGTACATCAGCAGAAAACATGGACACCGGCATTCCAATATCAGCGTGAAATAAAGTCTTATTTATTGCAAAAAGGCAACATAAATGCATTGCATTTATGTGACCTGATGCCTTTTTGCAATAAATCTACTAAGACCGTGAGAGAGCTCCATCCATACGTGCATTGATTTACAGGTGGACCTTATAAAAACATTTTTGGGAGTGTGTATGAGAATGTCTGAGTGTGTGAGATTGTGTCTGTCAGGGTTTTTGGAGGAGCTGTTCACACTAGCACAGTGCGTTATTTGCATAGTACCATTCGATTAATGCACTGTACACCGCAATCACACTTACCGTGCATTCTGGTGTGGGAGGTGTGTTCCCTTGCCATTCATTTGAATGGTACAACAAATGCACCCACACTTCGTATGACCCTAATGCCGTGTGTTCTATTTGAGTGTGACTGGGGTCGCAACTTAATGACCAAGGACAAATATGGGTCCTCCGGTCACACAGGTTGAGAACCACTGATTTAAAGTGTTCCCTATGGGAAATTTGGGGCATTGAAGCTTTTTGCAGCTTCACGGGCGAACACAATTTTAAGGCTTGACATGTTTGGAATTTAATTACCCGGCGGGACCACGCCTTTCATATTTTACCAAAAAATTCGGTATTATATTCTGTTTCAGTGCACTAAATTTTAATCTAGTTTATTTTATCCTAAAAATAAGCATTTGTGCAAATACCATGCAACTTAAAAAAATGCAACTAGCATTTTTTATTCTACGGGGCCTCTGCTTTCAGAAAATATATCATTGTTTGGGGGGTCTGAAGCCGTTTTCTAGCCAGAAAATGTATATTTTATCATGTGTGCGCAAATAGTAAGAAAGTGCTCCGGACAGCAAGTGGTTAATGACAACATTTTCTCTTAAAATTCCTAAGTTGCAAATTCAAAATGTATGGTAATATCTTTAATTAGGGGAAATAAAACAATAAATACAAGCAGTGCGCGCTGAACTTCCAGCATCATTTGTAAAATTGGACTTAAGGTGACTTCCCGGTTGATCATATGCAGGGTCTCTTGCAGTCAGACGAGCGGTTACCTCTCAGGACCTGATCAACAATACCCTGCACGCTCGGGCACCATTGACAACATCAGGCAACTACTGTAGAGGCCTCCATGTCTCAAGCAGGTTTGCTTTTAAGTGTGTGTCCGGGCATGAACCCCCAAATCTCCTACCCTGACCGATCACGTCCCAGCATTAGGTTTTATTATGTTCTCGGAGCTAAAAAAAAAACCGCTTGTATTCATTCCTGTGACATCACCAGGCATGTAAAATTCTTGCAGGGACACCTGCTGAGAACTCCGTTCCTATTGATGTAGGAACACCCCCACAACTACATCTCCCTAGAGCCCTTTTCCTACATACAGTGCATGGTCAGGCTTCTTGGGAGACAAGGGGGCAGAAGTGCTTTGTTGGAAAAGCAATCAATGTATGTGTATGTGAAGAAGAGAAAGACAGAGAGGGGTGGGGGATAAGCAGAGTCCTGTAGCCCAACAGGCAGGGCTGTCAATGCTTCTTGGGATTTCAGTGCTGAAGAGGCAACTGGAGCAGCTGTGCATGGCAACCAATCAGCTTCTCTCTCCAATTTGTTCAGTTAAGATTCGAAAATGAAAGCGAGATGCTGATTGGCTGCCATGCACAGCTGCTCCAGTTTTGATAAATTCCCCTCACTGTGTTGCCATGGGTCTATGTTACTTTTTTTTTTTTTTTTTTTAACATTGTGAGGGGAATTTATCAAAACTGCAGCAGACAAAATCTGGAGCAGCTGTGCATGGCAACCAATCAGCTTCTCTCTTTCATTTCCAATTCTTAAATCAACAAACTGAAGAGAGAAGCTGATTGGTTTGCATGCACAGCTGCTCCAGATTTGGACTTCTCCGGTTTTGATAAACTCCCCTCATAGTGTTGTCAGCTCAAATAGAAGTTGGGAGCACGCTGGATTTCTGGCAGCTCAATAAAAAGGTAAAAGATACAATTTTATAATAATGAAAACTAGGGATGCACCGATACCACTTTTTTAGGGCCGAGTACGAGTACCGATACTTTTTTTCAAGTACTCGTCGATACCAATTACCGATACTTTTTCCTAAAGGGACAGGTCACATTTTTTCTAAAGCAATACAAAATCAGGATTTTAGGTCAGTTTCTTAATATTATGAAGAACATGAACACTCTGTAGTGTGGCACAGCTATATCCAATTCTGCATACCTGGCTTTATATTATAAGAACCTTATAATATAAAGCCAGGTATGCAGAATTGGATATAGCTGTTCCACTCTATACAATAATACACTGTTCTGGAGTCTGGGCATGTGATAATCTATTTTCCCCACTAGGGGGATACAAGCCTTAGTTAGCAATGGCATGATAAATATTAATTTCATTATTCAATGTCTTTTTAAAAATATTATAACATTTATAATATTAAAAAAAAGACATTGAATGAAATTAATATTTCTCATGCCATTGCTATCTCAGACCCCGTTCACATTGAGCGATTTATCGCGCGCCAAATTACCGCGCGATATCGCGCTCCAATGCAATCCAATGTTGCTTGTATCGGTGCATCCCTAATGAAAACGTGTTTGAGCATTTTTTTTTCCTGAAGACATACCTGGAAAAACGTAGGCATTGTTCCCCTGGCCGGGTTTAAAGGATCGCCCGTCAGCTAAAGTCACCGTATCAAAGGGACTTCCACTGGCAAACAGACAGCGGCCCTAAATTAGGGAGGAAGAACAGTTAACAATAAAGAAATATGAAGAGAACATCAACTGGATGTATGAGAAAAACAGACCAATGACCAGAAGATCTGACTCCATAAGAAGACCTTACATGAAGACAACTCCGAGCTGCTCCCTTTATTAATGGTAGTGCAATCCCCTGGGGTGCAGCACAGTCAGACAGTCCAGCCTGCAAAGCCTAATCATATGGCAGTAGAATCCACACCCATCAGGCCTTGCTGATCATATAAAGCTCAACAACACTCCAAACTTTTTTAGATTTTGGACGGAATGGGAAGTCAGAATTCCAGCCAGATTCTTATAGCGGTTTAGAAACATATTGGAGACTTTCATTCACTTTAACCATTTGCTGACCAGGTGTTACACCCCCTTCCTGTCCAGGCCATTTTTCAGTATTCAGCGCTGTGGTACTTTGACTGACGTTTATTCCGTCATGCAACGCTGTACTGAAATTAATTTTATACCATTTTTTGGGGACAGATAGAGCTTTCTTTTGGTGGTAATCACCGCTGGGGTTTTTATTTTTTACTATATTAAAAAGGAGAACTATGGGGTTAGTGCTTTTCCCCATAGTTCTCCTTAGGGTAACGGGAGGACACAAACTAGCGTTCTCCCGTCACCGTAGGCTCAGTATACCGAGAGCTGCTGCTCGCAGTATACTAAGTCGCCGCAGCTGAAGCGGATACCGACAATTATGCCGGGATCCGACAGCTGCGTGAGTGACAGCTGGCTCTGCCTATCTAGAGGCAGAGCCAGCTGTACCCGCCCCCTCCCCCGTCCGTTCAGCCAGTCAGCGCGGGAGGATGGGGGGGGGGAGGGGGGAATCCAGCCGCTCCCGTCACGGCAGAGAGGTGAGTGAACGCCAGTATGTGTTCGCTCACCTCCCGACTGTCACAGGTCGGCTAGAACTATGAGGTGAGTGAAAAGCACTCACCTCATAGTTCTCCTTTAAGGAAAAATTACTGAAAATTTTGAAAAAAAACTTTTGTTTTTTTTTTACAATATGTTATAATACAATTTTTATTACCCAATTTTGTGGTAAAATATAAAAGACGGAGTCGCGTCGGGTAAATAAAACGTAGAAATACCTTGCCGCACTCCTTACCGGGAAGCCCCAAATTAAATAAGGGGGAGTGCTCGCAGTGACCACAGATGGTGCCGCCAAACAGTACAAAATAAACGGATGTCACCAGCACACCAATAGTGTTGAAGTCCAAAGTGTTCGTTTATTGGAACATCATGTCACCAGAACAACGTTTATTTTGTAACGTCGGGTAAATAGACACCATACATGTCGAGCTTTAAAATTGCGTGCACCCGCGAAATCGCAGAAAACTACCATACCCAAAATTGACCATAGGCGACACTTTAAAAGCTTTTACCGCTCATCAGTTTAGTGTTATCAGTAATTGATGGCCCTAGAATTATTGCTCACACTGCGACATTCGTGGCGATATGTAACATGTGTGGCGTAATAGGTGCAAACGCCGTCTTCACATGTATGCACACCCAACGCATGTTTGCACGCATATGGGTGGGGACTTTTTTTTGAAAAAAATAGTTTTTTTAAAATTCTTTTTCATGTGTGACTTTAAATTTTGTTTTTTGCAACTTTAATTTTTTCCCCACTTAACTTTATTGTTATCACATAGGGGGGATAAGAAACCCCCCTATGTGATAGCAAAGATATGCGACAGGTCCTCTTTATGGAGACATGAGGGGTCTCCAAGACCTCTAATGTCACCAAGGGACCCCCAAAGAAGCTGATGAAGCAGAGATCTGCTTCATCAGCTTCTGAAGAAGCAAGAATGCGGAAGTGATGTAATATACATATGTAATCACTTCCGTATTCTGACAGCGGAGAGGGAACCGGAGGGAGATCGTATACCAATCTCCCTCTGATCCCCTGTCAGAGAGCCACCATGCTGGTCGCGGGCCTAGACAGTGCACAGCGGAGCCTGGGACCAGCAGGACAACCGGAGGGGGGCACTCCGATCCGATCATACAAGCGATCCGCCGGCTTGCCGCTGTTATACATCGGCCGGGAGGCGGTTAAAAGCTAAAGTTTAGTCAGCTTATATTTTGCCTTCCCTGGTTTCTCTGCTTAACCCTCATCAACATGCTAATGACATTTTTAAATAAAACCTTCCCAATTGTATTACATACCGTATTATAGGCCCAGTGATGCCATATGTGCTTCCCTATGCAATGCAGGCAGATCATGGCTGGTGGGAGGGGCCGCCAGAGTGCTGTACTTTGCTTTCTGGAAATATCGCAGCACCCTACCTCTGTACTCCTCCCAAGAGTCCTCAGCTCTGAAGCAGTGGGCTGGCTCTTGGGAGGAGTTATGCAGATAACAAAATGCTTTGATTAGTAAATATCAGTCTGGAGGAGCGGAGATTTGTAGCCAGGCTGTATTTGCATGCAGACTACCTTAGGGGATGCAAAGTCGCCATGATTGAAAGAACTGAAATCCAATGAATGAACGCCTGACCAGGGACAGTCAAGCTGGGGAGTAAAGGGCTAGACGAAGCTGGATGTCCTCCCACCAGGAAATGAGGCGGGCTCTATCGGACTTGCTGCAGCTTCTAATGCACATTGTGAGGAGCTCACAGTGTGCAGTGAAATCAGAGGAAGCCATTTCAGTCCAGGAGAGGAGCCGCTACAACTGTGCAAGACTGAAGGGAAAGCTGGAGTTCAGATTTAAATCTGTGACACCCAAGCAAGGAATGAGCTATAAGGGTGTCACCGAACTAGAATGACACAGAAAGCAATACAACTGAGGTTCTAACACTTAGGATAAATCCCTTATTTTTTACATGTGTGACAGAAGTAAGACATGCAAATAATTTCAGAAGGCTCTACTGTGTTTCTGGGCATTACCTTAAAGCGGACCTTTACACATGTCTTTAAACTACAACAAAGACACCTTTAGAAACGTTTAGTGATGACAATCTACACACATACTTCTAGATAATTGCCGGCTTTGTATTCTGTGCATTCCTTATTTTTCTTTTCTTCCCCAGTCTTCTGACAGTGGCCATGTTTACTAAGGGCAGATTACTAGCTCTCCTTTAATTCCTGGATTACTGGCACATGTGACTAGGACATGTGACTATGCACATCATCTCAGGGGAGGAAAATGCCTTCCCCGAGATCTCGTGAGATTACAGATGAGATTTCCCAGCAATGCTCTGCTGATGACAAGGCAATCCCAGTGTGCATGGCTTTGGCAGACTGAAGTCATTTTGCACTTACAAAGCAGGAAGTGAATGCTCTGCAAGTGTAAGTATTTCACAATCACAGCATTTTACACCTGACATGTCTATGTTATTATTACTCATCATACATAGAGGGATGCATTGGTACAATTAGATTTTTGAGTGTAAAGGTCCGCTTTAAATACCAACCAAACCTTCAGTTTAAGTACATTCCAGGCAGATCTAATCAAAAGGTGTTCCGTGCTTTACACTTTGTTTCCTTTCCAAAGCAGCTACAGCGTGAGTAGGAAAGCCGGCTAACAGCTGCAGTCAGACCCTTGCTCTCCATGATGAAGCAGTGTTATCTCTGGACAGGTCCACAATGACCAATGTAGTATCAGACCTACAGCTCTGCAATCAGCAAACTTTATGCTCGCGGTTAATATGAGAGCTTTGGCTCTGACTCAGCAGGGGGTGATCTCGGCAGAGAGATCACTGCTTCCACACAGAAAGCAAGGGGTCTTCTCCGCAGCTGCTGGCAGGGGACAGGCTCTCTGCTCAGCCTATTAATAACTTAAACTATAAATTTCCATTAGTCCAATTCCCCGTGTCATTTTACCTCCGACCATGTATACGCTTCCTCCGCCGTACACTCCGCCTTCGTGGTTGGATTACTGAGAGCAAATACGATTGGCCTCTCATTAATTGCACTCATTGCCTTAATGACATCTTCTGTAAACAGTCTTCCCGCGCCGGCAACACCTAAATAGACAATATAATTGAATGTGGTGCTCCTCACTGGGGGCTTTATACTAAAGAACGCGGCTTCTTATATCTGTGCCGGAGGACCCAAGTCCATAAATCTGACACATCCGTGATTCAAGGCTTCGGCCCTGCATGTTGGATTCTGTAAATGTATTTTAGGTATTATGGAATGCAATGGGAGGTGCTGGAACACACACAAGTTATGGGACTGGAATTATACCAATGGGATCTCCAAGACATACAAGTAGCCTGGGGTGACTCAGCTCACCAGACTCCTTGTATGAGTAAAATAACACTTATGGGTAGACTGACCTTTACAGTAAGCTGTGGTTATATCTCCTTTGCACACCATACAGATAAACCCCTTTTGGTTGGGTGATGGAACAACTAGTGGATGGCGCCACGGCATACTAATAAAAGATATGTCGTCTGCACACCTTTAGCTTCAAACGCTTGTCTTTATTGATGTTCTTGCAGCATGAAGAAAGAATACAGCGTTTTGGAACCTCTGCCAGGTAAAGCGTTATACCACCCACTGTCCTGCACAACAATATATACCCAATGTCAAACTTGCAAAACTCAAAAAAACACCAGCACCCCTGACTTCATAATGACATCATATGCCTGCCAGAATACATGCATCAGTGGCATATAAATAAATAACTTGCATACCTTATGAATGGCTATTGTGGTGTGTTCATGATCATTCCTCCTGGGATGCATAAGTGCCCCTTGTATATAGATGCAGTTGCACCGAGACCTGGTGGCACAGGGAGGTGATAACAATGCCAATTGGTGTGCTGAAACATTTGGTGCTGGCCGCAGAAGCCATGGGAGCCCAGATGCTCAGCGCACCCAGTGGGGAAGTGTTTGGTTTTCAGGTTTTGCATGTTTAACACATTGGGGGTATATACAGTGTATTGTTGTACAGCACAGTGGGTGGTATGACACTTTGCCTGACGAAGGCACCCTGCATGGTTCTAGAACGTTGCAATCCTTCTTCATGCTGCAAGATCATCAATAAAGACCAAGTTTTGACGCTAAAGGTGTGCGGACAACATGTCTTTTATTGTTATCTTTACAGTAAGCCAATACACCCAAAGCTGATATTAACTGTCTGGCATGGAGTGTCCCTTTTGCAGTGGTGCTGCACCGTGTTCTGCCGGTTTCTCGGTGTCCAGCAACCGAACCGTGAGCCACCATGAGCGGCACACTTGCTAAGATCGCCGAAATAGAGGCCGAGATGGCCTGGACCCAGAAGAACAAAGCTACCGCACACCATCTTGGTTTGCTGAAAGCTCGTCTAGCTAAACTCCGGCTGTTGCAAAGACCGGCGATGCTCGAATAGGATTTGTAGGATTCCCCTCTGTGGGGAAATCAACGCTTCTCAGTAACTTGGCTGGTGTTTATTCTGAAGTGGCGGCCTAGGAGTTCACTACACTGACCACAGTGCCCGGAGTTATGGTCAGTCTAACATCGGTAGTTTGTAAAATGCTAGAGGGCATAATAAAGGATTATCTGGTAGAATTTGTTCAGGAAAACGGGATAGTTAATGATTCACTGCCAGTGGTGATTGCAGCAAATAATGTGGAATTGTTCAAGAAACTTTTGGACGATTTCTTAAGGGACCGTAATATACAGGGGTACAGGTACTCCTAGAATGAGATCCTAATGGGTTGGACTTGATGGACTAATGTCTTTATTCAACCTCAAATACTATGTAACTATGTAACAGTAAGGGCTCATTCACATGGGCGTGCACGTCCATACAGCATGCACATCCGTGCAGAGACCCAGTCCTAGGAGCGACACATGCTGCGTGTAATTCCATTCAGCAGCCTGCACCTCCCTCTCGGAGGATGCAGTTGCATGCAGTTACATGCACACCCGCAAAAATGTACATCCAAGTGCGGGCACCCAGACCCGAATGGATGAGTCTGCGTGTAACAGCATGCAGCCGAGTCCTCCCTTGGGGATGTAGAGGCTGCTGCACACAACTACACGCACCACCTGTCCCTCCTGGGTCGGGCCTTCGTACAGCGTGCATGCTATACAGACGTACCTGCCCATGTGAATTAGTCCTAAAAGGTTCTAATAAAGGTCCATCTTGCCTTACCTATAATGGCTGTGGGCTTCAAAACATTGACGGCATCCAGAAAGCTTGTCACAGACTGATCAGGAGCTGAGTGTGCAAAGGACTCTTGGTTACCGTCTACACCTTCGTCACGCCCCTGTAAGAAAAAAAACAAACCCGTTTTTACCTACGTCCCATGCACAATACAGCATCAACGTCTGTGCCAGCACAGCACAAATTTTAGAGGATGCACCTGTCATTATCACAAACCATTATCATTGTTAAAAACACATTTAGATGGTGCAAGATTCTTGGCTAAGCTTCTTTGGCTCCATCTTGAGGCTCGTCCCGCGGCAGCTGCTGAATATTCTGTGCCAAGATGGGTAGAATTCCTCTACGCTATTTAAAAATAACATCCCTGAATGCACCGCCCACTGAAAGGGACAGTATAAAAAACACACTAAAAAATGTAAATTACATTGTTTATGGAGCAAAAAAAAAAAGGAAGAGGAAGAGGAAGAAGAAGATTTTTTGACAATACTAGACAGGTTTATCAGGGACTTCCCACCCCCAGTTTCTTTATTAACATTCCCAGCACGATGCCCTATGCCAAGGATATGTTAATATATATTGTCCCCTATGACAGCCAGCAGCCAAAGCTTCATACGGCTACTCTCTCCCAATCCCGACATTCACTGTCTCCACCAAGAACCAGAGTAGTTTATAAATCAGGGAAGAGGAAAGGAAAGAGGGAAGAAGAGGAAAGAAGGAAGGTGGAGAGGAAAGGGGGAAGAAGAGGAAAGGAAAGAGGAAAGGGGGAATAAAAGAAAAGGAAAGGAAAGAGAAAAGGGGGAAGAAAAGGAAAGAGAAAAGGGAGAAGAAAAGGAAAAGGAAAGAAAAAGAAAGGAAAAGGAGGAGGATAGGAAAGAAAAAAAAGGAAAGGAAAGAAAAAAAAGAAGGGTTGCACAGATACCAAGTACGAGTACAAGTACCGATACTTTTAAAGAAGAAAAGGAGGAAAGGAAAGAAAAAAGAAAGGAGGAAAGGAAAGAAAAAAAGAAGAGGAAAGGAAAGAAAAGAATGGTATGGTTTGAAACTGCCACCTTTACAAGAATAAAGAATTTACTTTTATTAGAATCTTATAGCCGCATGTGGACAAGCTTGACTCTAGAAGTGTCACATGTGCAGTAGGAGAAGGGAAGAGAATGAAAATAGTTGTGCCATGTGGCTGCAGTTTTATTGTAATGTAATGTGAGCAATGATCCAAGTTTATGCTTTAAACCTGAAAACCAAACAAAACAAACAAATGCATTTGCTTTCCCACAAAGCAGAAGTGGAAACAAAAATTTAAAAAAATATATATATTTGCCATTTGTCAGCCGATAATAAAAAGAGCAGTTTTTAATACAAGAAAAAAATAAATAAAGCCTTAGGTTTATAAAATGTATATAAAAAAATGATTTTTGGGAGGGATAGTGTATGGGAGGGCTAAAATCCCTGGTAGTTTATATCTTGCTGTCTGTGTCCTGTTGGGGAGATTTCTCATGACTTCCGGTTCCAGAGACACAGCAGAAGATCTGAGGAAATCTCTACAAAATTAAAATAATGGGACAGGGGTTCTAACCCTTCCAGACTTCATCCAAAACAAAACAGGGTTTTTTACTCACTGGAAAATAATTGTCTTCAAGTCCATTGAGGAATCCCAATCCCCAATCGACTTAAAGGCCATCCTCAAAATCCTTCCGCCTTTGAGAGGACTGGACTCTGGCAAACAAAAAAACATCAGGCCAGCCCACAATAACCGCTCCCTGTACCAGCATGGCTTAGTTTAATAGCAAAGTAATACCAAGAGCATGATCATAAACACCAAGGGTAGTTCATACCAAGTGCGGAGCAGATGCAGAGCAGTTACAGAACGGATCAAAACTGCGTCCAATGTATTCCAATGGTATTTTGGGCTCTAGTTTACACCACAGTGTTCAGTTCCAGAGCATGTGGAAAAACTGCAGCAAGCCCTATTTTACCTGCTCTGGAACGCATCAAAACACATGCAGCCACATCAAAAATGCATGCAAACGCCCTGGAATGCACTGAAAGCCCAGTTTAGGCAAAACACACTGCATTGCATGTGCAGAAACTCATGTAGATCTGGTCTGCATTTGGTGTGAACAAGCCCAAAGGGGTGAGGTTATTGTGTCCTACAATAGACTCCAAGAAAAGGATTTTACGGCGAGTACCAAAAATCCTATTTTCTTTCTTGTCCATTGTGGAATATAGCAAACATTAAAACTTCAGCATGTCCAAAAGCAGTCTGAGGGGCGGGCAACACAGCAAGCAAACACTAAGGGTTAGTTCACACCATATGCAGTGCGTTCCGGTCCGATTCTGGCCGGAACTCACTGCATCACATCGCGGCCGGTTCACTTTTTTGCAGGGCTGGAGGGGGCGTGGCCGGCCATTGAAGTGAATGCGATCGCAAGGCACATTGTGCCTGCAGTGCGGTCCGATCAAAATAGTGTTCGCAGCATTTTGATCACACCGCACTGCAGGCACAACGTGCCTTGCGATCCCGTGCGGGCAATCGCATTGTGACCAGAAGGCGTGGCTACGGTGCCATTCACTTCAATGGCCCGGCCACGCCCCCTCCAGCCCAGTAAAAAAGTGAGCCGGCCGCAATGCGATGCAGTGCGTTCCGGCCAAAATCGGACCGGAACGCACTGCATATGGTGCGACCTAACCCTCACAGGACCGATGTAGTCAACAGGAACTGCAGCTCAAAGAGACACCTGAAGGATATTACACCTGAAGCTGGCAAGAGAGGAGGCCGAAACATCCAACTTGTAGAACTTGGAAAACGTGTTGACTAGGTGGCAGCCTTTCCAAGCTGGAAAACAGAGGCCTGATGCTGAAAAGCCTAAAAACTACTCAGCCCTGGTGGAGGGAGCCTTGGCTGGAAATAGCCAACCCTATTCTTGACACCATAAACTTGCACCATGGTCTATGTAAGCCACCGAAAATGGTAGAAGCTGGGGCTCCCTTCCTGGGCCCACTAGGAATGACAATAAGGGAGTCCACATTACCGAATGAAAAAGTGGCAGAAATATGCACCTGAAAAGCCCAAACCACATCAAAACAGAGGAGAGGAATCTCTTTCTGGTGAACTGAAGCCAAACTTGAAGAGGGATGGACAATATCCTGATTAAGGTAAAATGCAGGGACCACCTTGGGAAGCAAGGACATTCTAGGCCTCAAGACCACCTTGCCACTAGGACCAAAAAGGGTTCCTTGCAGGAAAAAGCTGTCAGATCAGACATTCATATAGTCGAGGTGATACAAAGAAAACCTTATGAGTCAGAGCAGGGAGAGGGATGACCCAATTCAAATCCCACTGAGGTAGAAGGAATTAGAATGGAGGAACCACATGTGAGACCTCTTGCACACAGGTCATGATGAAAGAGTGGAAATCCTAAAGGTCTCTGATAAAGAATGACAAGAGCAGAGATCTGGTCCTTGATAAGGGCCAAAGGGTGATCCAAACCCAACTACAGGAAAGAAGGGATCCATCCCACCCACATGAGGCATGCTGGTAATAGGAGGGGTATTACACTAGGCAGTTGTTTTGTTTGCCAATGTCCAATCCTCTTGCAGGTGGCAGTATAACCTGACTAAGACTTCCTGTGTCCCTCGTAGGATGAGAAAGAATACAAAGTTTTGGCTACACATACACATATGTATAGCAATGTGGCTTACCGGGATCAGCAATCCATATTTATCAAACATCCTTATCTTGTCTCGAGCCGCCTCGGCTGAGATGCCGTTTTCCATCATGGCCATGACGATGAGGTTTGCAATACCTAAAGCTGCCTGGAAGATGTAGAAAGTAGGTTATTGTAGCTAGAGTTAAATCTAATGTGACAGCTGGCACAACAGTTTTAATACTGACAAAGTGTAAGTCGACGTTCATGGATCATTTAAAAAAGTCAGATTTATAATTCTCAGACCCCCACCCCCCCGAAAAAAAAAAAACTACAGCCTGGCCACATTGGTCTCTTCAGGCTGAACTCCAGATGGATATAAAAAGACACGCTGTAATTCAGCTCTCTATTCTTTAACACATCATCAAATGTATTCAGGCACTTCCTGTTATGGGATGACCATTATCTCCCAATTGTGCTTTTGTATTGCCACTCCGTCTTATGCGTCCCTGGTTGAGACTACACATGGTGCAGACATGGTCCATCATTGCCACCAACGCGCTGGTGCCCAACCTGCAGCCCAGGTGGTTGCATGTGGCCCTTTGACACTCGATGTTCTCGAGGTCCCTGCAGACAGCAGTTTGCTCAAGCCAGTAAAAGGAAAATATTCTTTAGACTGGCTTCTAATAGTTAAATGGTTAGATTTACTTCAGAGGTAGGCAACCTCGGCACTCCAGCTGTGCCGACGCTACAAATTCCATCATGCCTCTGCCTCTGGGAGTCATACCTGTGACTGTCAGAAACTTGCAATGCCTCATGGGACTTGTAGTTCCTCAACAGCTGGAATGCTGAGGTTGCCTACCCCTGGTTTACTTCCTTCATACCATCTTTTTTATTTGCCTCTGTGCTCTTTCATCTCATGTCTTTATTTTTTTTGTCCTCTAATCCTTTATAAATGGAGTTTTCTGAAAGAAATATTAAATATAGTGCAAGTCATTTTTTTTTTAAGGGGCTGTGGGAAGCACAAATGTTGGAGCACTGATATGTAGATGGTCTGTAGTCGTGATCTCTCGCAGTTTCATGTAACCATTCTCCAGTCTGACTCCTGAAACATGTCCCCAGGCTCTGAGCATCTCCCATTGCATGTGTTCAGTATGTGACAGCTTTCTGTAGTATTACATTCATTGTAAATTATGTATGATAAGATAAAGCTGGCCATACATTGTTATATTTTCTTTGCTCAACCTGCGGGCTGAACAAAGAAAATAGAACAGATTCCTCCATCCACGCTTAGGAGTGTTGATCAAAGAATCCCCTCCTTTTTCCCATTGTACTCTGATAGAGCCTGTCAGCCACTGTCAGAATACCCAATACTAGGGATGCACTGATACTGATCGCCCAAATGCTCCGATGCATAGCCCGATACCCGAACCGGGCAGGGAGTCATTACACTTGGTGACGAGGGAGCATGGAGCCAGCTTCCCGGCCCATCAGGAAGCCGGGCAGTGTGTAATGACTCGCCGCCTAACTTCCTGATTAGTTGCCTAACTGGCCAATTAGGAAGCCAGGCGGCGAGTCATTACCCGCCCCCCGGCTTCCCGATTGGCCAGAAAGCCGGCTCCATGCTGTCTCGTCACCCGATGATGAGGAAGCATGGAGACGGCTTCCCTGCTCATCGGGAAGCCATGTGGCGAGTCATTACACGCCGCCTGGCTTCCTTAATGGGACTTCCGGTATCGGTGAGTAAGGAAAACAAAATATCGCTACTCGATACCGAAAGAACGGTATCGGTGCATCCCTACCCAATACCCAAACAGATTGGCTGCAAGCTCCATTCGACCAAAGATTTTCCATCCAGCTCCTTCGATCTTCTGATCGAGGTATTCCAGCTGGAAGGGTGCGGACAGCAAATCCCACTGTACAAATTTGGGCCAGGTAGTGTATGACCAGTTTAAAGCTTAGACCACAGAGAGTACCTATTGCATCCTACAATGTCCAACCTCACTAGCTGCACTGCTGAGTCTAGGAAAGAGATAGACAACATCTCCTGCCCCTTGGATCGGTTTAGTTCATTTCCCCCCCCCACATTAATGACATGTATATATGCAAAAGCGAAATAAACCTTGACATACCTCTCCAGCACC
Organism: Nanorana parkeri; assembly: GCF_000935625.1. Lineage (NCBI taxonomy): Eukaryota > Metazoa > Chordata > Amphibia > Anura > Dicroglossidae > Nanorana > Nanorana parkeri. The sequence continues at coordinate 961,548 of NW_017306760.1, read as the reverse complement.
AAGGAACAGAACTCTCTGCTCCGTGATGGGTTTATTAATCGCGTTCTGCGTGGCGAGTAGACCAGCTAGTGCCACTGATGCCGTACCTGAGAACACAAAAAGAAAAACCGCGACTCCATTAGATCAACCTGCAGAGATGAATATTTATCGCTTTATGTTGACAAACAGAAGCTGTTCATTCTTCTTTGTTAGGACAAGTGACAGTAACAGTTGGTAAGTCGCAATTCCTTATTGCACTAAATTGTCCAGCTGGTGCAGAATAATAGTAGATAGTAGAGCATGGTGTTGCCCCAGCATTAAAATACATTATACAGGCAGGTGTTTGTGGACACCCGACTATCACATGGGTCTATTGAACCTCCCATTCCAGAACCAAGGGTATTCAATTGGAGATACCCCCTCCTTCTACCTAAAACAGCCTCCACTCTTCTGCAAAGGCCTTCCTCAAGATTTTGGGGTGTGTCTATGGGAATCTGTGCTCATGCAGTCAAAGGGCCATTTGTGAGGCCAGGTACTGATGTTGGATCATCATGAGTATCCCATTTGATCCATAATGTGTTCAGTAGGGTTGAGGTCAGGCCTATGTAGAGTAGGGCTGCAACTAATGATTATTTTCATAAAAATCGATCAGTTGGCCAATTATAATTTCAATTAAAATCGGATAAAAAAAAAAAAAAAAAATGAAATAAATACCATCCTTAAAATAAAAAACACAAATGGAGTGTTATAAACATAAATTTTACTTCAGAATAAAACTGCATGTACAATTTTTTGCAAATCGCACTGCACTGGAAGGCAGAAAAAAAAAAAAAAAAAAAAAAAAAAAAATAGGCTACTGCACCCGCCCTCTGCTTGCTGTGCCCTCCTCCCAGCGTGGAGGAGAGAGCTAGGGGATCCATTCAACTAATCGAGAAAGAATAGTTGGCAACTATTCTCATGATCAATTAATCGCTTAGGTGGTTCCAGCCCTTCTGTAGAGGCCACTCTAGTTCCTCCACACCAAACTCATCAACCCATGTTTTGGTTTGGAGGTGGATTTGTGCAGTCATGCTGGCAAAGGGGCCTTCCCCAAACTGTTCCAAAAACAGTTGTCTAAAATGTCTGTGTATGTTTTAACATAAACAGTACTCTGCACTGGACACATCTGAACTCACCGAGTCATTTAGAGGGATGTCCACATATCGTTGGCATAGAGTGTAGGTGTTGAGGTTCACAAACTTTACATATTGTATGTTCATGTTATCACATAAACATGGTCGAGGAATTTGGGTGTGTTGGCCAAAGGAACCAATCAAACATAAACGCATCCCTTTTATTGCTCAATGTTTGCAGTAACTTCTGCCAAATGTGAACTGTTCACCTTCAAACAACTCAGCGATGCATAATAACAAACAAACAAAAAACATTGCTCCAGTCTGTTCCTGAGCTTCAGGCATTCCCCCCCAGCCAGTCTGTCAAACACTGCCCCGCGCAGCATCACACGCTGCCCCGCGCACCATTTTCCCCATAGTTCTCCTTAGGGTAACGGGAGGACCCAAACTATTGTCCTCCCGTTACCCAAAGCTCAGTATACCGCGAGCTACAGCTCGCGGTATACTGAGACGCCGCAGCTGAAGCGGATCCCGACAATTGTGCCGGGATCCGCCCAGCTGCGGGAGTGACAGCTGGCTCTGCCTATCTAGAGGCAGAGCCAGCTGTACCCGCCCCCTCTCCCGTCCGTTCCGCCAGTCAGCGCTGGAGGATCGGAGCGGGGAGGGGGGAATCCAGCCCCTCCCCTGAGCCGTGACAGGATCGAGAGGGGAGCGAACGCCGGTATGTGTTCGCTCACCTCCCGATCTACTGAGCCGACCTGTGACAGTCTCATTGTCACAGGTCGGCTAGAACTATGAGATGAGTGAAAAGCACCCCCCTCATACTTCTCCTTTAAGTTTTAGGTCTTGAGTTTACGGTCACTTTAACTAGGTAGCAGCAATGTGATCCAATTAACAGCAGAGGTGTGTGTGCGTTACAAGAATGTCCGGCAAAATGACAAATCTGAGCTGTTTGCTGGAACCACACTCTAACCTTTAGTTTGCTTTTCATCACCTGATGCAGATGGCAGTAAAAACCAACAGAGGTTCCAAAACTATAAAAAAAAAGTTTGAGCTGAACAAACGTGTTGAAGCCTCTACTCTGCGACATGTTTATTGCTCTGTGTTCTCGGACAGAATGTCACTTCCTGTCCGGCTGACAGCAGTCTCTGATTAGATAGAAGTCAGATGGAAATGTCTTCTCTGTGGCATGTACAGGAACAATGCTATTGTCAGCAGAGTAGGGGAAGGGTTAGCACCTCTATCAGGTATTTTCTGCTCTGGGTGCCCCTGTTAAGATTCCTCAGAAGGAGTGGACACTGGGACATGGAAAATCTTCCTAATGGGACTGAGACCGCAGTTATGTTATTAGCTGGTATAACATAATAAAAGGATATGAGAGTTTCTTTTCATCATCTGTCGAACCTTAAACCCTTTGTTAGGGAAGTGAACGTCCACCGATTAAGCGGTGTACGCACTGCATTGCTGCACCAGGTTGTTCAACCAAAAACAAGAAGACGTACCTTGAATGTCATCATTGAAAGTGCAATATTTCTCCCTGTATTTCCTCAGGAATCTGAAGGCGTTGTGGTTCCCAAAGTCTTCAAACTGGATTAGCGTGTTCTGACCATATCTGAGAACATACAACACATTTATTACAATTACTAACTGGATTTAATATTCAGCGACATCACGGCTTGTATAAAGCTGGCCATACACCTACGGATGATCTGCAGATTTTCTATGGTCAGATGGAAAAAGTGGAACAGATTCCTCCATCTACGCTAAACTGTGTGGATGGAGAAATCTTCCACTGGGCCAAGATTCAGTATCTTGCTAGTCGGCCCCGCTGGCTCTCAAAATACCTGAACAATCTGATTGGATGCCGGCATTGTTCAGGGATTTTGAGATCCTGCGGGGGCCGCCCCCTCCTCTATCTGTCCCTCCAATGAGCGCTGGAGGACCGGAGAGGGGAGCAGTGATCACCACTCCTCTCTGCAGGGAGAAGACCGTGAGCTGAGTGATCGGTGGTTTGTAGTCGCTCAGTTCTCGATCTATAGAGCCCTAAAACCTGCAGTGTCCCATGTCGGCTCTAACTGAGGATGAGTGTATTTCACTCTCCCCATAGTCCTCCTTTAAATGACTTCTCTAACAAAAGCTTCAGTGATTATCCCAGAGTTAAAGTAGAACTGTAACCAGGTTACGTACATTCAAATATCTACATGTTCTTAACAAGCAGTAAATAGGCATTAAAACAAGCCATCACTGACCTCTGTAGCTGTAGGTGCTATGGAGCAATTCATCCTTAATGATAACAAAAGAGGCTGTGACGTGGAATTGCAGTTGGACTCTGGACAGCTTACAGCACCAGCATAAGAATGCTGCCAAGTCCCTGCTGCCAGAGGAAACAAGGGGAAAACACGCTGTTATGATAGCGCCTGTTGTGAACTTGATGATGAATGTCTCCCCTATGCACAAGCTACAGAGGTCAGAGAGGGCTTCTTTTATAACCTTATTCACTGCTTGTTAAAGCTGGAGTTTAATATGCAACTATTCCTTGCTTCATGGCTGGTGGGAAGGAGCAGGCAGGGAGATGCACCCAACTTCCTGAAAACTTCACAGCACCCTGCCCACATGTGATGAACCTTCATGGCGGAAATACAAATGACTGAAAGGAGCAGGCTAGGGAGGAAACAGCTAGATGATGCTGGATGTCCTCCAGCCAGGGAATTAGAATTCTGAATTGCTGAAGCTTCTGCTGCATACAGACCTTCCTCGGTTACCGACTTACCTGCTTTGCGACCACTCGTACTTACGACGGACTGCCGAGCGACCTCCGACCTTGCGTGTCAGCGTCAGTGCGACGTGTCGCCGGCGGAAGTGACGTCCTCTGATCTTCACTGCGGGTCCCGGTAAGTATTTTCATTGCCAGATGTACAGTACACTGTTCGGTACTGTACATCTGCAATGCTATACAGTACTGTACTAATGCAGTACAGTACTGTATAGAGTTCCTCACTTAACGACCAATTCGTTTAACGACCTGGTCGTAGGAACGGAACTCGGTCGTTAAGTGAGGAATACCTGTACTGTGAGAAATTCACAAAATGCAGTGAATTCCAAGTAAGCAATCTAGTGCAGAAGAGGAGCCGGTACAACTGTGCAAGACTGAAGGGAAGGCCGGAGGTCAACCAATCAGCATCAAGCCGGCTTCCCTGCCAATCACATTATATTTGCTATTACATAGGGTGCTTGTTAGCCCCCTAAGTGATAGCAATAAAGCAGAGTGTTAAAAAAAAAAAAAGTAAAATCCCCCATGTTTACGCACATACGTAACGGAAGCACGCGTCGAATGCGCCCACATGCAAAAACAAAAATTGCGCCACACGTTACACATCATCGCGAGCATCGGAGTGAGAACAATAATTCTAGGCCCATCAATCACTGTTAGCCGTAAAAGCGTTTAAAACGTCGCCTATGGGAAATTTTGGTTACTGTCGTTTTTTTGCAGTTTCACGAACGCACACAATTTTATGGCTTGACATGTTTGGTATCTAATTACCCGGCGTGACCCGTCTTTTATATTTTACCAAAAAATTGGGTATTATATTCTGTTTCTGTGCACTAAATTACATTTTAGTGTATTTGAGTCAAAAAAAAGTGGTTTGATAAACATTTATGCAAATACCGTGCGACATGAAAAATTGCAACCAGCATCTTTTTATTGTACAGGACCTCTGCTTTCAGAACATATATCATTGTTTGGGGGGAGTCTGAAGCTGTTTTCTGGCCAAAAATTCAGATTGCATCATGTGTGTGCAAATAGTAAGAAATTGTCAAGTAGAGTACAAGCCCAAGTCTTTATATTGTAAAGCGCTGTGCAAACTGTTGGCGCTATATAAATACTATGTAATAATAATAATAATAATAATAAGTCACAGGCTTCCAAGTAACACCAATGACCTTGTAAGGCTGCAATGACATCATATTCCATATAATGCAGAAAAATATGACATACCGGTCAGTAACAGCATCCATGAATTCATCAATGAGGTCATCGTATAGCTGGGTCCGGTCCCTCTTCTGGTACAGTCCCATATAGAACGGGTCCTTCAATAAATCCTGATAAATAAACCGTGCAATGTGAAACCTGACGCGTGACACGGCCTCCTCATTATGTACATGAAGGAATAGCTTTCATCGTTCTTACCATGTAGCAAGAAACTTACCGGATTATCAGTGCCAACATCGATTACTACCGGCAGACACATCCTAGGGCGTATACCGGCACAAGCTGTATACAGGCACAGTTTTCCAACAGGAATGCCCATTCCATAAACCCCCAGGTCACCAAGCCCCAAAATACGCTCGCCGTCAGTTACTACCACTGCCTGAAACAGAGAAGACGACCATTACACACAATGTAAAGCCTTTTTTTTTTGTTTTCAACACAGCAGGCAATAAATACAATTTAATACACTTTTCTTTTTTCTTTGATGTCCTGTTGGGGAGATTTCCCTTCACTTCCTGTCCCAGAGAAACAGGAAGTAAGCAGAAATCTGTTCAAAACGAGGAGAGTTCTCTTCTTAGACTCTCCCCACCGCTTTTCCGGTGGGGAGAAAATTTGCAACGGAAGCTGAGCTATTGGTCGAAAGTAGAGTTCAGGGTTGTAGAACAGGGTGACCAATGCTGCACAACCTTCCTGCATCCCCTCCCTCCTCCAGCCAACACGACCCACCAGCCTGGCACATGGTTGGCGGTCTGAAAAGGAATTTCCAAGCACTTTTTAGGAACCATAAGCAGACAAGAACCATAAGTACCTGTACAACATGTCTGCAGGTAATGCAGGAAACACAAGAAATGAGGGGTTGGGGATGCCAGGGAAAGGGGGGGAGGGTAGGGAGTTCAAACCTCAGTGTGCCTGTAGTTCCTGCAAGTGGGTGCAGTCCACATCTCTCATGTAACCATCCCCGAGGATTACTATTTGCCATTCATAATCTATATCAGGAGTGGGCAAACTCCGGCCCTTCAGCTGTTGTGGAACTAAAACTCCCATGAGTTTTAGTTCTCACAGCCACGACTCCCAGAGACAGATGCATGATGGGTTTTGTAGTATTACCACAGCTGGAGGGCTGGAGTTTGCCCACCCCTGATCTATAGCAGCACTATACAGAAGTGTGAGATGCATGTCGATGGTAGCATGATGCATGGCTTCCTGATTGCCTGGGAAGCCGGCTCCATGCCAGCGGAAGTACCGTTATCGATGCTCGGTATCGGCGAGTACTGAAAGCAAAATATCGGTACTCGTAATTGATACCGAAAAAACGGTATCGGTGCATTCCTAATAAAAAGTGTCATTTGGACAATACACCGAGCTGTTTTGGGATCAGGACTAACCGCACTCGGCACCACTGGATGGAGTGGACAGAAAATGACAGTTCTGGTCTGATACACTTGTGTTTCCTCCACTGCCCAGCAGATGGTCACAAGAGTGAGAATATTCCCAGACAGACTGTCCTCACGCTTGTTACCGTTACAATTTATGGCAATCTGATTGCATCTGTTTTTTATTTTACCCATTTAGCAATACAGCTCTTATTTTTCTTGCAGCACCTAATAGAAAACATTGAACCAACTACATTAGTCCTGATCCCAAACCAGCTCAGTGTAGTGTCCAAATGGCACTTATTAGGAATCCACCGATACCATTTTTTCGGTATCGATTACGAGTACCGATATTTTGCTATCAGTACTCGCCGATACCGGTAGTTCCGCAAGCATGGGAGCATCGATAACGGCTTCCCAGGCAATCAGAAAGCCGGGCGGCTGGTAATGACATGCCACTCGGCTTACTTATTGCCCGGAAAGCCAGCTCCATGTTGTTATATTGTTTGGCCAACTCGATTGAGATTGGCCCGGAAACCGGTGTCAGGAACTGGATCTGAACCCAGGACCTCTGCTGTAGCTAGCAGTGGTTCTACCTGCTGAGCCACCTTAGAACCTTGGATAGCTCCTTGCCTGATCTCATGTGCAATCCTCAGGTAAGCCTAGTTTCTGCTGAACTCTGAACTCTTTGCTCCTCCCTTGAACTTCCTATTTTAGCCATATCTCTGCACTTCCTGTGATACAATCCTCTCATACGGCTACCCGCGTACCGACCTTTGGCTGCCGATTCACCCGCTACTCTCATCGTCTTCCACTTCATACTGGATACCTTTGACTCCTGACCTCGGCTTGATTTCTGACTATGCTTCTGCCTGCTCCTATACTACTACCGTCTGCTTGTGTACCGAACCTGGCCTGTTATACCACAAATTTGCCTGCTGTTTCAGCTACTGGACTCTGGAGCCTGATCACAGATTGTGCTGGCTTGGAACCGGATTTCTGGCCAATCAGGAAGCCGGGAGGCGGCTCACCGCCCAGCTTCTTGTTTGCCCGGGAAGGCGGCTCCATGTCCCCCTGAAGGCAGTGTTGGTCAGAAGAAATCTTCCGGAGGTTCCGGTATCAGGGAAGTTATGGGAGCATTTGGGCGAGTATGAATATTCGCCCAAATACTCGGTATCGGCATATCCCTACTTTTTATTGAGTCTTTGTACTTGATATTAACAAAATAAGACCATACAATTTCAGATAAATAAAACAAGGTATACTGAAGCTTAGTCGGTCGGACACGAACATGAAAAAAAAAGAAGAACAGTGATAAAGCTCAATAGTTTGTGGTGAAGACACCAAGCTTTAGAATTAAAGTGACACTGAAATCAGGAGTGTATCTTATGTGTGTATCACTCGGCTGTAGATCCTCCAATCATCTCTGAATTGGTGCAGACACTGTCCTTCATTCTGGAGGGGGGCTACTTTTGTTCCCCATGGTCCCTGTGTGTGTTGTAAAGTAGTCACCGCTCCAAGTTCCCCAACGGGATAGACTACAATCTCAATACAAATTAGTAAACTAACCATGATATTGTAGTTCTTTTAGTTCTGGATAAAGTATAAGAAAGAACAGAACCTTTTTGTTAATTATTCCTATAACCCTGCTGGGAGAATTCCCTTTCATTTCCTGTTCTGTGACCCCCATATCTTCTTGCACCAAACATATGATCGGTGATAAGATATCATAAGGGGGAATTTATCAAAACTGGAGCAGAGAAAAGAAGGAGCATTTGCCCATGGCAACCAATTGGCGTCTATGTTTCATTTTCAAATCTTAACTGAACAAAATAAAGAGAGAAGCTGATTTGGTAGCCAGACTTCTCCAGATTCTGTCTGCTGCAGTTTTGAGAACACCCCCCCCCCAATACATGGGCCTTGGCGCATGTGTATTGCATTTTTTGTGGATTCTTTTCAATCTGGTCTTTAGGTGGAACACACACACAGATAGCTGCTGCCTTTCAATTTCCGGAGATAAGAGACACTGATGGAAGGTGGCTGGATGCCAAATATATTCATGGAAGTTTGCAATCAATTGGACTCAAGAGTTTGAAACCTTAAAAGGAGAACTATGGGGTAAGTGTTTTTCCCCATAGTTCTCCTAAGGGTCACGAGAGGACATAAACTAGCATCCTCCCGTGACCCGTGGGTCCCCCCCCCCCGTGACCCAAAGCTCAGTATACCGCGATCTACAGCTCGTGGTATACTGAGACCACCGAAGCCGGGACGGATCCCGAATTACTGTCGAGATCCACCCAGCTGCGTGAGTGACAGCTGCCTCTGCCTATCTAGAGGCAGAGCCAACTGTACCCGCCCCTTCTCCGTCCGGCCAGTCATTGCTGGAGGATCAGAGCGGGAGGCGGGAATCCCTGCGGAGAGCCGTGAGTGACAGTCACGACTCTCTGCAGGAAGATGATCGAGAAGTGAGCGAGCGATGGTATGTGTTCTCTCACTTCCAGATCTATTGAGCCGACGTGTCACAGTTTCATTGTCACACGTCGGCTCAAACTATGTGGATGAGTGATTTTCACTCTCCTCATAGTTCTCCTTTAACGTCGGAGCCTGCAAACCTCTGTAGTTGGATGTAACAGAGGGGTCCTGTCCCGGGAAGATCAATCATCATGTTCTCCATGTACTCACCTTCACATCGGTCTCCGGCCAGTTCTCTAGAATGGATCGGATATGTCCTTTGTCTAAGATAGAGATGTACACTCCCCTGTAAAAGAAGCACAAAGACAGAAGCTAAGGGGGACATTTTTAGAAAAAGGAAGTTGCCTGAAGCAGACGTCTTACGTGTTATTGTATCTAAAAATAAGTATTAGCATGATTCCTAGAATAGGGCGCACACGGGCTCCCATAGGCAGTCATTGCTTATAATGAAGATCGATTTAGCACAGCAAGTTATGTCTGAAACAGTTTTCTGGTTTTGGAGAAGAAAGATTCACAAGTATTAAACCATTTTGACCCCATGATTAAGATTTATCATTTCAGTCTGGTTAGAGCAGGGGTGGGCAACCCCAGCACTCCAGCTGTTATGGAACTACATTTCCCATGAGGCATTCCAAGACTGACAGCCACAGGCATGACTCCCAGTGGGATTTGCAGTTTTAGCACAGCTGGAAGGACGAGGTTGCTGACCTCTGGGGTAGAGTGATAGTTTTTTAACATTTGTGTAAAGCTATTCATCAACGCAAAAGAGGAGACCGGTGGGAAGACGAGGACGGAGCTAAGACTGAGCCAAGGAGGGTCTACCCCGAGAGGAGTATTAATCCTGTAGCCATGTCTTACAGCCTGTGTAGAGTTCTGCCTGGGAGTAAATGAAAAATTATTTGAGTGGTGTTTTGGGTTGCAGTTCATCATCACTGCAGCTGAATCTAAGTCTGGAGCCTATTTCTACATGGAATGCATAAAGTTAAGTTGCAAACCAGTGGCCGCCATTTTGTTGTAACATGCCATCAGTCCTCAAGCTATTCCTTAGTCCTCTACAGTCTTTTGTTACAAGCAGGATGTCTGTCATCAGCAGACACTTGTCACAACTTATCCGTCATCTGCAGTCACTTGTCACAAGACTTCGGTCCTCTGCAGCCTCTTGCATGGTACCAGATGCTTGCTGGGGGCCTCATGGGTCCTGTTTACAGCGCTGGCGGACTGAACATCTTCTCCTCCTCCTTCCCGCACCTGCCCACACACAGTGAGACCCAGTA
>NW_017306760.1:949609-951169 GCF_000935625.1 Nanorana parkeri | reverse complement strand
CCGGATGAGACCCCGCACGCAGCCCTGGTATCGGCAAGTACTCGGTCTTGAAAAAAATGGTATCGATACATCCCAATTTATTACAACTGTCCTGAGAACCGCACAGCTGCATCCTGAAAAGAGTAAAGCAGAGATATCTGGGAAGAAATCCATATACGGTATACTAACTTTGGTCTTCTGAAGATATGTCCATACTGCGAGCAGGCCAGGCCCACGGTGGGTGTGTAGACAATGGGCATCAACCTCTCAATGTCATCCAGTAATATTCTATAGAAGAGCTTCTCGTTCCTCTCCTGAATCCCCATTACGTAGATGTATCTGGAATAGACAAGCCGATGTTAGACCTCTGTGGCTTTTCAGAGAAATAAACCGATTCTCCATGGTTGTGTAACAAAATCAATTTAACGGTCCAACAAGCAGAATAAATGTGAAAGTCTATACCCCAGAAGAGGAACCATCAAAACAACTCCAGGCAAGTAATCAAATCAATCAGTGAACTGATACATATGGCAGTCTACCTAAAGAGAATGTAAATGCAAAATGAAAGCTACTGCAGGTAAAGGTGCGGGTACCTAGAGATGCCTCCACATATCTTCCGCAGCCTCTTTAAGGCATTGTTCACACCAAGCGCGGAGCAGGTGCAGAGCAGAGCAGTTACAGAACGGATCAAAACTGCGTCCAATGTATTCCAATGGTATTTTTTGCTCCAGTTCACATTGCAGCGTGCAGTTCCAGAGCAGGTGAAAAAACTGCAGCAGGCCCTATTTTACCTGCTCTGGATCTGCAAACGCATCAAAAACGCATGCAAATGCCTGGAACGCACTGAAAGCCCATGTTAAACTAAAGGGAAATTTTTTTTTTTTTTTTTTACCAAAAACAGCCCGGAATGCATCAAAAACGCGGCACAACCCACTGCACTGCGTGTGCAGAAACCTGAGCGGATCTGCTCTGCATTTGGTGTGAACAAGGCCTAAGGCCATTCTGACAGGTACATGTACCTACCGATCATAATGAAAGTTGCCCACCCCTCCCTGCACATCCATATTGGCCATGATGAAAGCTTATCATATTGATGGGCTAATAGGAATGTGTTAGGTGGGGTGGAAGATAAAGGCAAGCTCCAACTCTGGCCCAGAATTCAGCCATCACAACAAAGTCTTAGAGGATGCAGCAGTCATGTGCTTGCAACGGCTTTTTTTTTTTAAGGATAAGTGTACTTTTTTTTTTTTTTCTTCTAATTCTTTATTTTGACATTTTAAACATTTTGTAGATACAAAAAAGAAGTATTGTGAAGAACAATTACAAAGAAGTAAATATAGGACATTGAGGGGGAAATAAGATCTCAAGATGTAGGGGTCCAGAAGTCAGTAATCAAAATAAAATAACATCCTGCGGCATTACTGACGATATAAGGAGATGGAGCTACAGCGTAGTCACATCATGAGTACAAACAGTAACCTTCGGAATAGTACATTGACAGAAGACCCTAGGGCCCTCCCTACACAAGGGGAGAAAATAAAGGTGAAAGAGAAAAATATAGAAGCACAAAAGGCAGAAAAG
>NW_017306760.1:941315-949521 GCF_000935625.1 Nanorana parkeri | reverse complement strand
ATAGGAAGGGAGGCGAGGAAGGGGGTTGGAAGGTGGGAAAGGACCATCTACCACCTCTGCACCACTCATGCATCGTCCCCCCCCCTGCAACAGGGTGCTGTATTCGGATGAGAGAGTGAACTCCTGCTAGTAGAACCATCTAGCACAATGCTGGGCGTGCGTGCCCTTGGCAAAAGAGATCAAATCTTCCATACGCTCAATTTCGCCGATCTTCCGCAGCCAGAGAGAAATCGAAGGGGGTCTGTTCTGCTTCCACAGTTCAGTGATACAGCATCTTGCCGCGTTAAGCAGGTGAGGCAGCGGATAAGTGTACTTTAACCTCTTGCCGTCCGCCCGTAGTAAAAAAACGGACGGACGGCACTGCTACATCTGCGGGTTGCCGTCTCCAGACGGCAATTCACTTACCCTTTTTGCCCCTGTACCTTGACCTAACCTAACCCAAAACTACGCCTTCACTTATGTGTACTGTCCTAGATCCACTGGCCGCAGCCTCCGGTGTTTGTTTACAGCCAACGCCACAGGTTTCACTCTCCCGGCTGCACCTGCGCATTATGACCCCACAGAACTCAAATAGCACTGTGCCCTGAGGCGGCCCCTGAAAAGTCTATGGGGCTGCAATGCCTAGGCGCAGCCAGAAGATTGAACACTTGCGGTGCAGGATGTAAACAACACTGGAGGCCGCAACCATCAGATCTAGAAACGTACGCATCTTTGGAACTACGGCCAAAACCTTCATTTATTTTAATTTGGGGAATGATCTAAAAACTTTTTCAGGTTTTTACTAGATTTGTTTCAGAGAAATTTCTCTTGCTGAGATTTGACAGTAAACTGAAGAATACTTGTTCCACGTAAAGAATTCAGAAAGCAATAAAGCAAGAGGATCAGCACTACATCATTTTTTGGAAGGAAGAATCAGCAATGGCAGCCTCCATGTTTCTGTTTTGACAGGTTCCCTTTAAGAAACCGTTGTAAAAGGACTTTTGTGTGCAACTATGACAAAATGTAGGATTGTTTGAAGGCGATCTGTATTTCCATGGCTTAAATTAAACACACTGCCCTCAATGGAAGGTTCACAGCCCACAGGAACCGCAAGCAAAATAATTACACTGCAGTCAGAATAATTGATCTTCTGCGTAACCTCTATGTCCTTCACAGCAAACAACCCTTCTCATTAAATACCCCTCAAGGGTCCCAAAAGCCCCTGCACACTATAGCATACTTTTCCAGGGGGTCCTCCATCTTTCTCAGGTTCTTGTGGAATCTGGCCGCCTGGATGTCCTGGGTCTCAATCTTGGAGGGTAACAAACCTTGCAGTCCAAGGATCTGCCTTTCCTGCAGCGTGAATGCCATTCCCTAAACAGACACAGAAAGATCAGAGGTTTATAAGTTGGGTCAGTTGGAACATATAGAAGGAATGTACAGTACTTTTTAAAATTTATTTTAATACATAAGTACATGGGAATGTAATCACTTTATACCCATTGAGCGCAAAGAAACAGGTTTCCTTTAATATCCCGTTTCCAATAGTACATACACCTCTTTCCTTTATTTCCCCCCAGCCATTCCATTCAGCCCCCAGGAATGAAGACAGGAAGCCGCATGAACGCTCTAATTTCCTCTAAATCAGCCAATCTAGATAGCTGAACGAAGCAGTAAGGCCTTGTTCACACCAAGCGCAGAGCAGATCAGTTGCAGACCGGATCAAAACTGCGTCCAATGTATTCCAATGGTATTTTTTGCTCCAGTTCACATCACAGCGTTCAGTTACAGAGCAGGTCCAAAGCAGGTGAAAAAACTGCAGCAGGCCCTATTTTACCTGCTCTGGATCTGCAAACGCATCAAAAACGCATGCAAATACCTGGAATGCACTGAAAGCCCATTTTAAACTTTAAAACAATATTTTATTTTATCAAAAACGCGTCAAACCGCATCTAAAAGACTAGCGTGCGTGTGCAGAAATCTGACCAGATCTGTTCTGCATTTGGTGTGAACAAGGCCTAAGGAATTTTAGATTGTAAGCCCTCAGGGGCAGGGCCCTCCTTACCATCGTGTCTTGAATTGTATTGTAATGTCTTCCTTATATTGTCAAGCGCTGCGCAAACTGTTGGCGCTAAATAAATCCTGTATAATAATAATTATAATAATAAAGAAAAGAAGAATATGAAGAATATTTATAAATCTTCCGTGCAGCCATACCCTGGGTCACCACTAGATGGAGCCTAGGAAACTCCTATAATCCTCAGCTCCATCTATTGGCAGGAATGCCATGCAAACAGCATTTGCCCAGCATATGACTGGGCGGAAGATTGATGAATAGATCCTTATGTGTTGGTGGGTAGGAGTAGTAAATGGCAGACCCCTTGGGGTCCCAAAAGCCTACTGACACAATCATTCTTTTGGCATAATGCTGCAGGCAAGGGACTAGAGATGTGAGGCAGGGTCACTTGAAGGACTGAATGGCAAACCACTTGGGGCCTCATAAGAATACTGACACCATCATACCTTTGGCATAACGCTGCAGGCAAGGAACAGGAGATGTCAGAGGCAGGGTCACTGATGCTCAGGCAGATGCCACAAATTGGTGCCTCTCACATTTCCGACTTCTTAAGCTAGCCATACATGATGTTGATTTGAAAGTCAGCTGAGCAGAATGGAAAATTCTCGGCCAGCCAGCGACTATATACAATTAGATGCAGTCAGTGTTCAGGTATTCAGACGGCTGTGGGTGCCGGCACTGAAGACTTCAAGTTATTTTCTCTGGTTCAGCCCACACGCTGATGAGAAGAAAAAAAAATCTTTATGTGCATGGCCAGCTTTAGGCTAGAAACATCAGAGAATCAGCAGGCCTATCAGGGGCCGCGTTGGGTCACATATAGGCAATAGCTAGCTCTTTTTAGCTATACTACAGGCAGGCAAGCTCGGTGAAAGGACAAAAGGAACTATTCATGTGATTCGATTGCATTGCTCCCACACTGGAGGGAGTTTCTGCACGGTTTTGTCCTGTGAGAGAGCAATGCTAACCGCTGACTATTCCAGGATGGCTAGTACATCACGGGCCCCACTGTCTCCCTCCATCAATTCATGTCGACTTGTTTGCCCTTATAGAGTTAAAAGAACAGACATGGAAGTCATCTAATTGTATCTCAGCATCATTGATATCAGCCTTTCCCCACCAGGGTGCCGTGAAAAGAGGGGGACTCTGATGTAAAAGGGGGGCTCCTGATGTAAACGGGGACTCAATGTGAAGGGAAACTAATTTTTTGGGCGTTTTAGCGTAGGGCCCCCCTTAAAATCCATTACATTTTATAATGTGGTGCCTCAGGATTTTACAGGTTGACAAACGCTGCTCTATATAACCTGTTTAAGGGCCGGTTCACACCATAAAGAGTGCGTTCCAGAGCGTTCAGCCTCTGGAACGCAACCCGGCCGGCTCACTTTGTTTTGCGATGGAAGGGGGCGTGGCAGCGCATTGATGTCAATGGTACCGCAGCCATGCCCCCAGTGCGATCACCCGCACCAGAACACGTGCCGCATTAGTGCCTGCGTTCCGGTCCAGTGCAATCTGCATAAATAGTGCATACAGCAATTTTGCAGAGCACACTGGTCCTGAACGTAGGTACTAATGTGCCATTCGTTTCGGGGGCCGTTGATCGCACGACGGGCGTGGCTGCGGTGCCATTGACTTCAATGCACTGCCACGTCCCCTCCAACCCCAGAACAAAGTGAGCCGGCCGGGTTGCGTTAAAGTGGCCGAACACACTTTTTAAAAGGTGTGAACCGGCCCTAAACTTGTCAACCTTTAGAGACATCATAGAAAGCTTAGCACATGAGCTCCCCCCCCCAAAAGCCTGACTGTAGCCAAACATTTTTTGGTATTGAAAAAGGGAAAAAGAGATTTTTGGCTTTTACTTACAATTACTATTTCTCCACTTCCTGGTGGTATGGGGCACTGGTGATGTAGCCCTGACCTCACAGATGCATCCTGGGAAGGTTAAATCTCCATCCTGGGAAATCTCATTTGTAAAACTGCAAAATCTCACAAGATCTCGAAAATAAATTTTTCTCCCTTGAGATGATGTGCATTGTCGCATGTTCCAGAAGGCAGAACAAGAGTTCCAGGAAGTAAAGGGAGATGGATTAATCTGCCCTTACAGTGGACCTTTACCCATGTCTTTAAAATAACAACAAAGACACCTTTAGAAATGTTTAGTAATGACAATCTACAAATAATACTTCTAGATAATTGCTTTGTATTCTCTCCAAACCTTATTTTCTTTTCTTCCCCAGTGGCCATGTTTACTAAGGGCAGATTATTAGCTCTCCTTTTACTTCCTGGATTTCTGGCACATGTGACTAGGACATCATCTCAGGGGAGGAAAATGCCTTTCCCTGGAGGTCTCGTAAGATTACAGATGAGATTTCCCAGCAATGCTGATAAGACAATCCCAGTGTGCAATGCGTTGGCAAACTGGAGTCATTTTGCCTTTCAAAGCAGGAAGTGAATGCTCTGCAAGTGTAAGGATTTCACAATCACAGCATTTTACACCTGACATGTCTATGTTGTTATTCATCATCATACATAGAGGGATGCATTGGTAGAATTAGATTTTTGAGCATAAAGGTCCGCTTTAATAAAAAATGGCCGCCATGGGAAGAAAGAGAGAATACAAAGCCGGCAATTATCTAGACGTGTGCGTGTGTAGATTGTCATTACTAAACATTTCTAAGGAGCCAGTGTTGTCATTAAGATAAGGGTGAAGTTCCCCTTTAATAAGGTCACATGGGTTTGATGAGCGTTGACTATTCTCGGGTAAAGCAGTGGAGCCCCTCACCTTGTTGGTCCTAGGACTAAGCAGAAGCGCTTTCCCCTTTTCTTTGGTGTGTACGAAGCGCCGTGCCGCCGTTCCCACATTTACCAGGACTCGGAGTCTGGACAGCATCTTGAAAACCTGAAAAACATAAACAGGAAATGAAAATATATTTGTCATTTGAATCACTGTAAATATATCCATGTCGTCCATTTTTTAGATCATACAATAATAAACGCTGGCATTGCAGAGACAGGCAACGGGCAGATGTATAGTAGTAGTGTAGTGTACATTTTATTAGGATGTTTTTAGTATATTGCATATGTGAATATTGTCATCATGTCTCTCAGTGTTAGGTTTGCCGGGTTATGCTCTATTGGAGCGTGTCCCGGAATTAATCAGCACTTAGTGTAAACCATTGGAGTAGATATCTTCCTGTGGATGTGGAGACGCGGCCGCTGTGAGCAGAGATCTGCGCCAGCGAATGGTCCATGTGCTATGTGCTGGGCTGTTGGCCGGGGGAGATTGAGGTGCATTGCGGAGCGGTGTCCTCCTGGCGAGTGTATGGGTGCCGACGAGGGCCCCTGCTTAATGCGCAGTTTTATTTCCTCGGCGTGGGTACATTTGCTTTGAGAACGCGGTATCATTTCGGATATGTATCTGCCTTTATGAAAGGAACATTCGCTCGTATCTTTTTGGTGCGTCTGATCAGCGCGCCGGAATATGGCGTTGTCCCTGCAGATAAGCTCGCATTCATAAGAACCGTAGTATACCGTATTTTGCGGTCTATAAGACGCTCCGGACGATAGGACGCATGGCTTCTGTGACAGAAATTCTATGACAGAAATTGTCACAGAAGCTGCAGTTAGTGACGGCTGAGACAGGTGGCGCTGTCTCAGTAATCACACAGAGCAGACGAAGAACGTCGTTCTTCGTCTGCTCAATGGGCTCTATTGTGAGCTCCTATGGGGGATCGTGACGGGTCACAGTCCCGCAGAGGAACGGTGGACCCAGAAAACCTCGGCGGGGGGCGGACACTATCGCCGATGCCGCTCGATTTAATACAAGGGATCTACTTAGATCGCTTGTATTGAACGAACAGCGGCTCCCACTGTACATTCAGCTCTGCTTGTCAGGAGCAGGGCTGAATGTACAAAAAGAAACTACTCGCCCGGCGCCCAAAACTGCATGTCCCGGGTGTCGGGCGATAGGTATTCGCTCCATAAGAGGCAGGCACATTTCCCCCCTCCTTTTGGGGGGAAAAAAGTGCGTCTTATGGAGCGAAAAATACGGTAATTTCTATTGGGCATTGCTCACTGAACAATGCTGGATAGAGTTCGCTCCAGTGGTAACGGCGAGAGTGTGTGCGCAGGTCTGGTTGAGGCAGCATCCACAGTCAGCACGCTGCTTCCTTTGTGTAAGTGTTTTGGCGGGAAATCCATTGCACATGGTTTTCCATTGTTAACAAATGTGCACGTGAGACATGAACTGGCAGCTTAAAACTGTGCACGGTGCTTCACGTGCATGAGCATACACTCCTTTTCTATTGTCTATTCAGATGTATACATGTGTTTCATTGGCTGACTTATGTAAATGAATGAGGAAGTGGTGGCTGTTGTAGCCAGGACTTCCTGCTGTTACCCCTATAAATAAACAGATCTCACTCCATTCAGGACAGATACTGAGAATCCAAGGTGACAACAGCTGTGTCTGTTTCCTTGGGACTGCCGAGCGAGCTTGAAGAAGTTATACGGGGAGAGCAGAGAACTGTGCTTCTATGTGCAGGAAGCGTATATTCATTTCTATAACAGTAGGTGGTGGAAGCATCCAATTGCCCAACATGGGACTTCTGTTCAAAGCTGCACAGAATAATTTAACGTTCGGTCTCAAATTCGGAACCAGAGTTTACACCTTGAAATTGGTCACCTTTAAGTGGACCTGTGCTTTGCCCATGTAGCATAACGTTCACACCAGCCTCGGTGCGTTCTGGCCCAATTCTGGTCGGAACACACTGGATCACATTCCGGCTAGAATTGTTTTGGGGCGGGCACGGCGCCCTTCCGGCCGTCGTGCGATCGGCCGCACAGGAACACGTGGCACATCAATGTCTGTGTTCTGGTCTGGTCCGAAAAAATGCTGCAAGCACTATTGTTTTTCTTACCGGACCAGAACGCAGGCATTGATGTGCCACGCGTTCCCGTGCGGCTGATCGCACTACGGCCGGAGGGCGTGGCTGCGGTGCCATTGTGTGAGCCTGCTGGAATGCGATCCAGTGCGTTCTGGCCACAAATCGAGCCAGAACGCACTGAGGCTGGTGTGAACGGGCCCTAAAGGGTATCTATGGTCAAAAACTAAAATAAAGTATGTCATTTTTTTTTAAAGTTCTATCCCACTCCTAATAACCAGATCCATATAGAGGTTTGACAATTTACAAATAAGTTAAGTGCTCGTTTTTGCAGAGGTTAAAAAATAAAAAGTTATACCCACACAAACTTACTGCTCCCTCCAGCCGGTCCCCTTCTACGCTGAAGAGATGGTATGTCCCTCGGTGTCCTCACTTTCTATACCCAGTGTATTGGATGTGATGATTCAGAGACCTTAGACAGCTGCAGAGGGTCCCCCTCATCAGGCTCAGCAATGTCCTGATGAAGGGGACCCTGTGCGGCCCCGAAAGCGCTAGTTCTGATGACGTGATGTTTTAAATAAATGAGCACTTTGGATTACAATACTCTTGGTGTGCTGGTGACATCTATTTACCAATATTGTCTGACGGCGCCATCCGCAGTCATTACAAGCACCCCCTTCTTGTTGGATTGGGGTTCCCGGTAAGGAGTACGGCAAGGTAAAGTCTACGTTTGTTCCTGAGATTGCCTTTAAGGGGACATTTCTGATGTTCAACCTGCTTCATTGAGTTCAGACCTTTAGTACATGGCGCACTAGGGAGAAAGTATGCAGCCATTGTCAAAGTCAACCTTACCATAGGGGGAAGCAAAAATAAACTACCCGTGTTTCCCCCGAAAATAAGAACAGTAGAAAGGCATCATGGCACACTCACAAACTAGCATGTAAAACAACTTGTCTCACCACTAAGGACAATGACAGAGGTTTGGATACACGTCTTCTGCAAAGGATGTGTAAGCCGCACTGCCGCGACAAGGCACCTCTTATAGTGCGGTCCTAACTCTAAACTATGAGAGTCTCCATCTTGGAGCACATGGGGCAGAAGATATCAAATTGGGTGCAGGCTTGTCAGGAGGACGCCCCACCTCCTTAAAAGGTACAGAAACACACAAGGGATCCCGCACATCCCACATGCCTTGGCGCGGCAGTGCGCGTCGCTGCACCAAATCGGTAAAGCAAAACAAACGACAAACGCACTCAACAATTTGTTACCAGTT
>NW_017306760.1:916814-941190 GCF_000935625.1 Nanorana parkeri | reverse complement strand
CACATCCTTTGCAGAAGACGTGTATCCAAACCTCTGTCATTGTCCTTAGTGGTGAGACAAGTTGTTTTACATGCTAGTTTGTGAGTGTGCCATGATGCCTTTCTACTGTTCTACTGTTCAAAGCCCATTTCGTGTGCACCTTACTGTACAACTGGTAACAAATTGTTGAGTGCGTTTGTCGTTTGTTTTGCTCCCCCGAAAATAAGACACTATCTTATATTTTTCCCCCCCAAAAATCACACTAGGTCTTATTTTGGGGGGAGGTCTTATTTTTTTTTTTTTTTTTAATGTGCAACAAAATGAAAAAATAGTGTCACACACAGCTGTCCTGGAGTTCTCCTCTCTGATGCCGTCCGGGGAGCCACCTCGTCGCACGGACCTCCAGTCAGAAGTTCCCTCACCTCACTCCGACCCCACTGGCCATGCCGCAGCCTACTGGGAAATGTAGTTTTCTGCCCGGCGGTAGCACTCTAAGCAAAAGCCGAGGCAGACAGGTGTGCGGGCGGGCGGGAGCTGCGGCACGGTGCTCAGTCCCCGCCGTGTATGGATGAAATGTTTTGCGGCCCTTGACATGTTTTATACATGCAGACTTCAGGAGACCAGCTGCTCTTATAATTGAACGTTACTCTCGGACCCCTGGCTGGCTGCTTGGATGCAGCAATACATGTGCGCCCCCTAACACCGAACTAGGTCTAATTTTGGGGGGTAGGTCTTATATTACAGAAATCTCTGAAGATAGTGCTAGGTCTTACTTTCGGGGACACAGGGTATTAGAATCCAGGGACATCAGCTGCTTTCATTGAACTTTGGTGAATGTCCTTGTAAATACACATTCACTGCTCACAATCTCTCTGGCCATGGGACAGGAGGGAATACAATAGCAGAAACAAGGAGATGAGCACCATTCACCAGCCCAATCTGGTGTCTTGCTGGAACTGACCAGTATACAAGCAGAGAAGTGACTGGCCCGTCCTATGCTGGAAGCCCGACAATTGGGAAGGAAGCCAATAAGCAAACAGCTCAGCTTCTAACAGAACCGTGATAACATCATACGCCCACAACCCCCAACCTTCACTTCCTCAGTTCATAAAAGTATTGAAAAATTCAATAGTTACCTATTAGCTAAGAGTAATAAAATATTAACTTGATCTTCAGACGTATTGAAGGTAAATACTTAAAAGGAGAACTATGAGGTTAGGTCTTTTCCCCATAGTTCTCATAAGGGTAACGGGAGGACACAAGCTAGCGTCCTCCCCTCACCCAAAGCTCAGTATATAGGGAGCTACAGCTCGCGGTATACTGAGACGCTGCAGCCGGGACGGATCCCGACATTACAGTCTGGATCCACCCAGCTGCGTGAGCGACAGCTGGCTCTGCTGTAATACCCCGTCCGTTCCGCCAGTCAGCGCTGGAGGATCGGAGAGGGGAATCCCTGCAGGGAGCCGTGAGTGACAGTCACGTCTCTCTGCAGGGACGATTGAGAAGTGAGCGAGCGAGCGCCGGTATGTGTTCGCTCACTTCCCGATCTACTGAGCCGACCTGTGACCGTCTCATTGTCACAGGTCGGCTAGAACTATGAGGCGAGTGATTTTTACTCACCTCATAATTCTCCTTTAATCCCAATTGAACTTTCAGTTTAAAGAGTATCTTAATCCAAAAATGTATTATATTGCAACTTACCGGTTCTTCCACGTGGTGGCTGCATTAGTTTTCTTTTATTAATGATTTTTTTCCCCTCCATGTTCATCTGGTGACTCGGCCAGTAACACACTTCCGGTTAGATGTATTTTGTTCAGCTTCCAAACTGAACCCACTGAGCAAATTTTGTCTTGTTCCTCAGAAGGAAATTAATTCAGCGTATAGCCAGCTTTAGGAGAGGGGGGGCGCTCCACTGTAAGGTACTCACCAAAAAACCGGCGCGGGTTTGTGCACGCACTGTATCACACGGCCCTGCTTACAAGATTATGGGCAAAGATGTATGGACCAGTGACACCAGCACCGGTGCGTGAGTGCTGGTGTCACTGGCGGAACTACCAGGGTTGCAGCGCTGTGCAGGCCCTGGCGTTCTGCCACTTGGGGGTGTGGGGGGGGGGGCGGAAAGGAAGAAGAGGGCTTGGCCCCTCGTAACCGCTGAGGTGCCAAAATACCTTTCACTGCCATAATGTACATAATACATTGCTGGCAGTGGGCCCATTTAATGAGGGGACGGATGTCTGCTTTACACTGGATACCTAGACCTCAGAAGGCAAAGGTTCCATGATGACCCATTATATCTACCCAGCATATATCTCCAATCTATATCTGCACCTCTGTGCCGCTCTTCATGACGCTGATCTTCTCTTTAGCCACTGTACGCTCTCAATTCATATACAGCAGGGGTGGGCAAACTCTGGCCCTCCAGCTGTGGTGAAACTACAAATCCCATGATGCATCTCTCTCCGGGAGTCATGTCTGTGGCGGTGAGAATCTTGCCTCATGGGATTTGTTATTCCAACACAGCTGGAGGGCCGGAGTTTGACCACCCCTGATATACAGTTTAGTGCCATTTACCAACACTGAAAGGATTTCTGATTGGCTGGTCTAATTACCCCTTTCATGTGAACTAAACAGGTTTTGACAAAATTCACTACAGCTGTTCCTTTGTGTACAACCAACACCCTGAAAACAGTACGGTCACCTAGTCAGGAAACTTACATAATAAAAACCTAGTTAGCATAGGTATGTTAAATAACATCAGCCAAAAGCATTTCCTGCAATACATACGCATACACCCTAAATATACCCCTAATACATCTACAACAACTAGGGGTCTAATTGACCCCTGTCACCTTAAAGAGTACCCATCACCTCCAATGTACTATCGCATAGGTGTATGACCCCGGCTTGGGACCTAAACTAGGATCCTGATTTCTACTTGGCTCTGTCTGGATTCTGCAGCTTCGGCTCGGTGCGGATACCCTTCCTGCCAGCCCCGGCTTCCAGTCTGCTGCTTGGCTCTGTGCGGATACCCTTCCTGCCAGCCCCGGCTTCCAGTCTGCAGCTTCGGCTCGGTGCGGATACCCTTCCTGCCAGCCCCGGCTTCCAGTCTGCTGCTTGGCTCCGTGCGGATACCATTCCTGCCAGCCCCGGCTTCCAGTCTGCTGCTTGGCTCCGTGCGGATACCATTCCTGCCAGTCCCAGCTTTCTGTTGGCTGCTTGGCTCCTGCCGTTATGGTTTTTGGGTCATCGCACTCAAGTCTCGGTACAGAATCTGCTCAGCCACTGCACCGGCACTTGTGCGTCCCTGTGTCCTCACGTGGTGCAAGGTTAGCCCCCTGTTCAGCTTGGTCTTGATCCAGGTACGTGACATCCACTCTATGGAGAAGCAATGGAGCCCCCCTTGGACAACAGCATTGTCACCCTGTGGGGAGGGCGGTGTTAGATGACACATTCAGATGGATTGGACAGACTGGCTCATGAATTCCGTATTTATTTGTCCACTTGATATAGTGTCTATAATATAAATTATACACAGAAACAACGTTTGGAAAGGACCTTTCCTGCTAGGTCTATATTATATTTTCTATATGTTCCTAATACAGATAACAGGCCAATAAACACATCTCCAGTCCTGTACCCTTCACATGGTTCCTCCCATTATTTATACATGACGTCTTATGATTATTTTGTGGATTTGGTTCAGTGCGTCCTCACGGGATGTTGTGACATGAAACAAGTGCTTTATACTCATCCAACTCTCACGGGTGACAGAGAACAGAAACCAGCCAAGTCAGGAGACAGGAACACGGTCAGCAGATAACACGAGCAGAGGTCCCGATGACGCATACTGACAGAGATGAACCGGAGCTGCACGCTTTCTATTAGATCTCTGTATATTGGTCACATGTGACTGGTCCGGAGATTACCATTGAAGCACATCTCTGGACAAAACTGAAAAAATAGCTCTAAAAGCAAATCTAAACCAAAAAAATGTAATACATTGCAGCTTACCAGTCCTTCGATGTGGTGGCTGCATTCGTTTTCACTTTTCAGCCTTTTGCCTTTATTTTCACCTGGTGATCCTGTCAATAACACACTTCCTGTCCCTACATGTCTAATGTATTGCATTTTCACCATTGTATCTATAGGGGAAGCCATGGTTGTCACACAGCCTTTGTTCATCTGACATGCTGGATTTATGGGATTAGTTTACACAATAAAGAAAAAGGTTCTTTGTCCTTCTTTTACTCTCACAAGAAGGGGCAAGGACACGGCATCTTTGGCAAGATCAACGGGTATTTTCTGTACTAGATCATTCTCAGCTCGAAAAAATAAAACTAATGCGACCACCACATCCAAGGACTGGAAAGCTGCAAAATATGACATTATTCTTGTTGGGTTTAGATATACTTTAAGAAACCCCACTGAGGTCTAATCACATCTAGACCCAAATGTAACCCTTACTCCCCGCTGCTGGAAACCCTACTCCCCGCTGCTGGAACCCCATTACTCCAAGCTGCTGGAAACTCATTACTCCCCGCTGCTGGAAACCCATTACTCCCCGCTGCTGGAACCCCATTACTCCCTGCTGCTGCACGTTTTCTCTTCAGAATTAGAACCCTTAGCCCTCCCCAGGTGCTGGAACCCTTAGCCCTCCCCAGTGCCGGAACCCTAACCCCTCCCCAGTGCTGGAACCCTAACCCCTCCCCAGTGCTGGAATTCTTACTCCTAAGCATAGATTAAAAACCAAAATATCAGTTGTGTGTGGATTCACCTTTTTACTGCTGTACAATGACCCCAATGTTTAGATCTGTCGAGTCCCTTCCATTCATCATCTTCTGTATGGCCTTTACAAATTCCTGTTGCCACGCAGCCAGCTGAACATCTGATAAGTGAAGGTTTGATATGGTTCCAGTGGTAGTGCAGGTGTCTTAGCTATTGAGGAAAGGCCAGCTGGCCAGAGAAGTCTATACAAGGCCCCGAGGACAGGATGACTGTAGGGCACATTAAGCCATGATTGCTTCACTCAACTCCATTTTCCGCCCATTTCCAGGTTGGATGTTGATGGCTGGGGATGGAATCATTAACTGTAAAATGACCTCATCAGATAACAGGCTGGTCCCTGGGAAGGGTTATCATACATCAATAGCCCTCAGAATTCTCTGGACAATGACTGAGATGAGCAGGTTCATCTACATAACAAGGAGTCATTGTTGTGTACCGGGCACAGATGTAACCAGATCCACAAGGGACCCCCCACACCCTCAGAGGTGCACAATCCATCTCAGCAGATGGCTCTGGGGGGAGGAAGGCTCACTTTGTATTGTGGCAATTCAAAGGCCTCATTAAAAAGAAAAAGACAAAACCATCAAAAGGTTGCTCCAGTCATAAGGGAGAACATTTGCCCAACCCTGCTGTCGATGGCTGACTGAAAAACATTGGCAAAGCAACCAGCATTCATAGGACAACGGCCGGCTGTGCACAATCTGTCATTTAGTCCATAATAAAGAAAGAAATCTTAAATCTGAAGCTTACTCTGCTTATATGTTGCCTTCCCTGTTCCTCCCTCTCCCCTCATCAACATGCTAATGATATTTTTCAATAAAAACTTTTTGCTTTCATTACAGAAGTGATTTTAGACCCTGCGATGTCATCACTGGGTCTCTGTGCTTCTCTTTTGCAATGCGGGAAGATCGTGGCTGGTGGGAGGGGCCGGCAGGGTGCTGTATACAGCTTCCTGAAACCATGACAGCTCCCTGCCTCTGTACTCTTCTCAAGAGGTCTCAGCCCCGATGCAACCAGTGGATTGACTCTCAGGAGGAGTCCTGCAAATATCAAAATGCCTGGATGAGTGGATGTCAGCCTGGAGGAGTGGGCATGCATAAAGACTGCCCAATCGTGATGCTCAGCCTCCATGATTAAAAGTGCTGCAATTCAATGAAGGAAGCGGAAGGGACATTAAGGATGGGAGGAAAGAGCTAGATGCCGCATGTCCTCCAGCCAAGAAATATCTGACTTGCTGCAGCTTCTAAAGGGGTATGCATGTACAGCCTCCCTGCCAACACAATGAACGGCCAACACTCAAGCCCAGGAGTGGTCACATAAGGGGTTGGGGAACTTGCTTATTAAATGTTCAAGATTAAGGCCCGGTGCAGACCTCCGCGATCCAGGATCGCACATCCCAGGATCGCACGCGCCTGCAAAATGCTAGCAGTGATTGCCGCACAGCCCCATTGATTTCAATGGGGTGATATCCGCGCGGCAATCACAGAAAAAAGGTACAGGTACATTTTTTGCGATACATGACGCGCGATCCACCCGGCGTGACTGGGGTGCCATTAGAAAGTAATGGCACCCACAGCGCGATCGGCTCACACCTTGGCGACTCCTGCCGATTGCCGCACTGTGAGGTGTCGTCTAGGTGCGCACCGGCCCTTACCTGTCTCAGAAAGAGGAATCTTGGGGGTTCTGGCAGCGCAGGTGAAATGTGATGGCAAAAGCAGGCGCCTTAAAGAGACGGTCACTTTCCCCTAAATATGACAGATTCTCTTGAAAGCCCAATCCTATACTCACCTTTAGTGCACTCCCCTGCCTCAGGGGGAAAAGTCAAACCCTACATAGGATTCATGTCGGAGGTTACACATAGTTGATGATCATCCCCAGCCTTACAAGACAACGTTCAGGCTTGGTGGTTGGCTGTTCAGGTCGAAGCACAGCATCCTGGAGTATTACATGGTCCCTCAAACCAGGAAGTACCGATGTCCATGGAGGTTCCCTTGTATCTAGGTTATGGTATAGCTAGTAGGTTAGTCACAATCAACTGGACTTGTTCTGTAATGTGGATGATGTCATCCCCTTTCTAACAGGACAGTGTTCAGGCTTGGCAATTGGGTGCCCAGGTCCAAGCACTGCATCCTGGAGTACTACATGCTCCCTCAAACTAGGAAGCACAACCCTCTATGGAGGTTCCCATTGATCCAGGTCATGGTATAGCTAGTAGATTAGTAGAGAAGAATGTCACTAGTACACCAAAATCAGGATAATGCTAGTGACATTCTTCTCTACCAAACGTATGTGATAGCGGCGCCACCCGCAGTCATTTCAGCACCCATCCCTCATTGGGATTTCCGGTAAGGAGTGAGACAAGTTCTTCTCTACAACCATAGTTAGTAGATTAGTCGCATTCAACTGGACTTGTTCTGTAATGTTGATGATGTCATCCCCTCCCTATCAGGACAGTGTTCAGGCTTGGTAATTGGGTGATTAGTTCCGAGCACTGCATCCTGGAGTACTACATGCTCCCTCAAACCAGAAGCACCGAGGTCCATGAAGGTTCCCATGTATCCAGATCATGGTACGGCTAGAAGGTTAGTCACATTCAGCTGGACTTGTTCTCCAACGTTGAAGATGTTTCGGATGTTCACCAGGCCTAGGAAACGAAGAAGTGGCTTGTAGAAGCTACGAAACATCTTCAACATTACAGAACAAGTCCAGCTGAATATGACGAAATAGATGTTTTGGGGGTTCTCCAGGTCTCGGAACTAAAGAAGTGGCTTGGATGAATCTACAATAGGTAAAGGTGACCGAGCTTCTACTAGCTGTACCATGACCTGACTGTGACCAAATACTGCTTACTGTCATGGTCCCTCCCCGCCATTACTGGTTTGCAGCATTCTGGCTTGGCTGCCATTTTACTCACCTGTTTCCTTCCTTGCTTGAGCACTCGTGAACATTGCTCACTACTCCCAGGCTCCCGCTTATGGCCAGACAGGAGAGCATTATCCGAGTGAATCAGATGGGAGTTTCCTGTCCCTGAGTGATGATGTCACACCACTCACTATATATAAACCATTCAGTCCAGTCTCACCTTGCCCTTGCGTGGTCTTCCTGCTAGTGCATTCCTGCTGCTCTGAGTATCCTGATTCTGTGTATGACCCGATCCTGGCTGACGTTCTCCTCTGGCTCCTGCTCCTGGCTTGTTCCTGACAACGCTGATTTCCTGGCTCCTGGCTGGTTCCTGACGACGCTGATTTCCTGGCTCCTGGCTGGTTCCTGACGACGCTGATCTCGGTGTTCCTGACCTGGCTTGGACGACGCTGATCTCTGTGTTCCTGACCTGGCTTGGACGACGCTGATCTCTGTGTTCCTGACCTGGCTTGGACGACGCTGATCTCTGTGTTCCTGACCTGGCTTGGACGACGCTGATCTCTGTGTTCCTGACCTGGCTTGGACGACGCTGATCTCTGTGTTCCTGACCTGGCTTGGACGACGCTGATCTCTGTGTTCCTGACCTGGCTTGGACGACGCTGATCTCTGTGTTCCTGACCTGGCTTGGACGACGCTGATCTCTGTGTTCCTGACCTGGCTTGGACGACGCTGATCTCTGTGTTCCTGACCTGGCTTGGACGACGCTGATCTCTGTGTTCCTGACCTGGCTTGGACGACGCTGATCTCTGTGTTCCTGACCTGGCTTGGACGACGCTGATCTCTGTGTTCCTGACCTGGCTTGGACGACGCTGATCTCTGTGTTCCTGACCTGGCTTGGACGACGCTGATCTCTGTGTTCCTGACCTGGCTTGGACGACGCTGATCTCTGTGTTCCTGACCTGGCTTGGACGACGCTGATCTCTGTGTTCCTGACCTGGCTTGGACGACGCTGATCTCTGTGTTCCTGACCTGGCTTGGACGACTACCCACTCCGGCTCCTGACCTTGGCTTGTTCCGGTTTAAGATTCTGCTTGCTCCTGTGGACACTTTTCTTAATACATTTTTTAACTAGCACCTTTTGCTTGTCTGGTTTTCATTGTGCTCCGACACTTACCAGGAACCATTGGATATTTGACAAGGGCTCTGATGGAGCAGTGGGGGAACGTTTATAAGAGAAGTGTCCATGAACCTATCGCACTCGAAACCTCTGTTCCAAAGATAACGAGATTGGGTGCTGCGGCTTTCGATGGTTGGCAATCGTGGTCAATATCAAACAAAATATATAGACACCGGCAATCCAAATACGTCTGTTCTGCCTGATGAAGGGGATCCTGCCAGACCCCGAAACGTTGCATTGAGTGTATCACGTTATACTGCTCATACCTCAATAAACAGACGTATTTGACTTGCTATTGGAGTGCCGGTGTCTATATATTTCCTTTTATAAGAGAAAGCCCTGACTGGGCAAAGTGACTTGGTGACATGGTTTCTTCTGTGCTTGGTTTGACTTATTTTTTCTTACAGGGTCAATGAGGAAATTTGTTCTGGGCAGAGATATGGATGAGTTCTGCGAGTTGTGGATGTGCACTGATGAGATACAGACGAGCTTGTCCATGTATGTGTAAATATCATCTAACCAATCAGCACGCTGGCCAAACGACAGTAGCCAGCTAAGCCGACATCCAGGACACGGAGCAGGCTGGACAGGCGAAGGGACGTTTATCCCACACAAGCCGACATCCAGGACAGACTGCAGACAGGACATGGAGCAGGCTGGACAGGGGGAGGGGCGGTTATCCCACCCAAGAAAAGCATTGGTGAAATCCATCTGCTTAGAGCAAATGAAAGCCATGTACTCCATTCCTTATGTGGCAGGACAAGTTATTTCATCCCCACAGAGCTGCTTATTGAAACCAGATTACTTGTGAGCTTCAGGGAGTCCCACATACCCCGACAGTCATCACAGGCCTGCGAGTAGAGAGACGTAATCCGCTTACTTAACCAGAGACAACCTGGCTGAAGGCAACAACACATAATGCATAGCAGCGCCCGTTCACAAAGCACACCAGTGCGTGACTGCATTACAGGCACCATAGCGCACGCCCGCTGGTGTGAACGGACCTTTACTGTAGGGGTGGGTAAAAGGTACCAGTAAGCACATTTTAAAAGCTGCCACCGGTTACAACTGGCTCCCTACAGACAGCTGGGGCAACGGGCAAAGTCAAGGGAGCAAATGCATTGCACGGAATCATTTCTAGTTAGCAGAGCAAATATTAAAAGTAAAGCCATGCAGGCCAAAGTAACATGGCCGACCCCCACTGCTGCTTTTTCTTTACTTCTGCTTCCCCGGAGTTCTATTCACATACAGTATAACAACCCCCCCCCTTGCTCCCATGAGGCAGGCTGTGATTGGTCAAACACCCAGCGCTGTCTCACGGCGGTGGTAGAGCGTACGCGGTAAACGCCACGTTGCAACTTGTATCTCACACGAGGTTTCTTTTCCTCACTCCTGCAGGATAATGAAGTGGCAGAGGAGCGATGGGGAGGTAAGTAGAAGCAATTTTGGTGGCCCAGAATAAAGTGCACCCATTGCTTTGCCCTTCATGGGAGTAGGGAGCCTGTCAGAGGTACAACCTGGGACCTGAAAGCCGACATTCACATACTGAATGACCCCTGTACAGAAAAAGGATGATAAGTATAGACAGCTTGGGTGGCTTAAGTTTTTATGTTTTGATAAGTTTTACTACATGGCAAAATGACAGGTTTTCAATAAAGAGAACCAGTCACAACAAGGCCTATGGGAGAATCTGAACATATCTGGATATTAAGAACAACTTTGGGCAAAATTGTTATTAACCCTTGCAGAGTGGCTACCCCCGCACTGCAAGGGTTAACTGCTCCTTTTAGTCTAGGGTGTAAAATAAAATAAAAAGTTATGTTCACCCGAACCTCGGAGCCGGTGTTCTATCAAAGATTGTGACTGGGTTGGAATGTGTGACCGGTCACGTGGTCACACATTTTAACGTAATCATCCCCAGTTTTTCGGCGGTGGGATATGCAATTGGCAAAAGGTGAAGAATTCCAACGCTTTCTCAGTTGTTCCAGGGCAGATCGGCATGGCAGATGGTATGTGCAGGAGAACCGATAGAACACCGGCAGTCTGTCACAGTGCTCCCTACAGCCCGTCCCCTCCAACGCTGCAGCAGTGGCGTCCTCATGTCTTATACACTGTGTATTGGGTGTGATGACTCGAGGATCTTTAGATCGCTGCAGCGGAGGGAGAGAGAGGTTCCAGGGACCGGTCTAAGAGCAAGCTCAGTACAATGTAAATACCCCGAGCAATTTGCAATGCTCGGAATCGCCTCCTTGGTATTTACCACCTCAAAAAACAATTCGCACTCAGCCACCTCTTTATACACATCTGGATTACCAGCATGGACAGGAAACCTTATTTCGGCAGTCACAGCTTCTACATACCATTGCTTCAGGAGCCGTCTCCAGTTCCTTCTTTCAGTACTCAGCATTCATCTTGTTGCGAAATAATCCAGAAACTTTTTACCTCAAAAGATATTTAGGAAGTCTTCAACGACACTCACATCTACACTCCCACCTTTGCTGCAGTCATTTTGTGAAGCCAGCAAAAGTGTTCAGAAGTTCCAAAAAATGTTCTTTTTAGCTAAAAAGGTTAAAGTGACACTAAACTCAGGAGTGAAATCTCAAAAATGCATTCAAGTCCCTTAACTATTACCAAAAATGTATCTTATTTGTGTATCACTCGGCTGTAGATCCTCCAATCATCTCTGAATTGGTCCTGACACTGTCCTTCCTTCTGGAGGGGGGCTGCTTTAGTTCCCCATGGTCCCTGTGCGTGGTGTAAAGTAGTCACCGCTCCAAGCTCACTCCCGGGATGGACTACAATCTCAATACAAATCAGTAAACTAAACATGAGATTGTAGTCCATCACAGGAGTGAGCTTGGAGCGATGACTACTTTACAACACACACAAACCATGGGGAACAAAAGTCGCCCCCCTCCAGAAGGAAGGAGAGTGTCAGCAACAATTCAGAGATGATTTGAGGATCTACAGCCGAGTGATACACAAATAAAATACATTTTTGGTAATAGTTACGTTTTTTTAAATTTATTTTTAAGATTTAACTCCTGAGTTTAGTGTCACTTTAAAAAGGAGAACTATGGGGTTAAGGCTTTTCCCCATAGTTCTCCTTAGGGTAACGGAAGGACACAAACTAGTGTCCTCCCGTCACCCTAGGCTCAGTATACCGCAAGCTGTAGCTCGCGGTATACTGAGAAGCCGCAGCTGAAGCAGTTTTTTTTGTGAGCGAACGCTGTTATGTGTTCGCTTACCTCCCGATCTACTGAGCCGACCTGTGACAGTCTCATTGTCACAGGTCGGCTAGAAATATGAGGTGAGTGAAAAGCACCCCCCCCCCCTCATAGTTCTCCTTTAAGCCAAAAGCAAAATCTGTAACATACTGCAGCTTACTGGTCCCAAGACATGCTGGGGGCAGTACTGTAGTTTTATATTGTAAGGCCTTGTTCACATTGCTTCAGCTTGTCTGAGGGCAGGGTGTGTACAGGTGGTTTTAGCAAAACATTTGTGAAGCTTTCACGAAGCTCCGAGCATCTATTTGGTAACCTTTAACCCTTTTGCTGCCACCAAAGTAAGGCTTATGACAGCGGCATTAAGAACCTGTAGAGGAGCTTGTGTACATTCCTGCTGCAGTCTGATAGCTTTTTACTAGGAGTGGCTGTAAAGGCAAACACTTCTAGAGCCTGCGGATGGTGCGGTGTGTATCTCTCTCTCTCTCTGTACTTAGTCTATGCAGGGAGAAGACATGTGGGAGAGGCCTAGCAGTCCCAACCCACTGCAGAAAACTACAGGAGGGGCCCGAAACAGGACCAGTACCCCTGCACAAGGAGAGAGCAGCAGTGACCAGTCTATTACAGGAGGGGGGCGGAGACCAGACAAGTCACCCTGCACAAGGAGAGAGAGAGCAGCAGTGACCGGTCTATTACAGGAGGGGCGGAGACAAGACCAGCCACCCTGCACAAGGAGAGAGAGCAGCAGTGACCAGTCTATTACAGGAGGGGCGGAGACAAGACCAGTCACCCTGCACAAGGAGAGAGAGCAGCAGTGACCAGTCTATTACAGGAGGGGCGGAGACAAGACCAGTCACCCTGCACAAGGAGAGAGAGCAGCAGTGACCAGTCTATTACAGGAGGGGGGCGGAGACCAGACAAGTCACCCTGCACAAGGAGAGAGAGAGCAGCAGTGACCGGTCTATTACAGGAGGGGCGGAGACAAGACCAGTCACCCTGCACAAGGAGAGAGAGCAGCAGTGACCAGTCTATTACAGGAGGGGCGGAGACAAGACCAGTCACCCTGCACAAGGAGAGAGAGCAGCAGTGACCAGTCTATTACAGGAGGGGCGGAGACAAGACCAGTCACCCTGCACAAGGAGAGAGAGCAGCAGTGACCAGTCTATTACAGGAGGGGCGGAGACAAGACCAGTCACCCTGCACGAGGAGAGAGCAGCAGTGAGTGGTTTTTATTACAGGAAGCTCCAAGTCTCACATTGAATTACTGCAAAGATCTGGAATACACAAAGCTCACCAAGATTCAAGGAAGATTCAAATTGAAGCATTTGGGGTGAAAATTGCCGGCCGAACTGCAACCAATCACTGTTCGGGGTGTTCTGATCGCGGATGGATGTCATAACGCAACAGCCCGGTGGTGCGGAAGGGAAGAGGTGGGTTAGGGGATTCCTCCATCTAATATGAATGGAGGAATCAGATGTATTCATGTATGGCCAGCTGACCGGTGGTAGAATCTACCAGCAACCAGGTTTGGGGTTTTTTTCCCCTTTGAAAACCTTAAAGTGAATTATTTACATGTCAGACTACATCTGAGACGCGGCAGATGGGCGCGCCATAAACACAAACAGATGGGCACAGGAAAGCAGCACGGCTGTGGGTCACAGATAACGAGGGTGTTTGTGAAACAGACAGATAGATGACCACACTCTTCACATTTCCAAGTGGTCCAATCAGAGGTGATTGTGACAGAGGGCCCCACACAATACAGGGGGGTCACCGAGGGGCCCGCATTGCATTGTGGGATCTGCATATGGATTTACAGAAAACACGGATGCAGAATTATAAGAAAGCATTGGAGGGTTTCATGAATGGACCCCTATCGCTTACGTATGCCATGTTCTAGTGACAGGTCCACTTTAAAGCTGAACTCCGTTGCCTATTTGTTAAAGAGGAACTACACCCTCCTTCCTGTCCCTTACAGCCAAGGAAGGCGCCATCTTGGCCTCTAGTAGGATTGCAGTCACCATGGTGATCAGCTATAACACCAGCCATTTGAGGGCTTGAAAGTTTGGTTGAGAGCTGAAATAAGGAGACTGGCAACCTTGATAGGACCTAAACCCACCAATTGTCTCCCAAGCAGAGTTACTGACATGACAACTGTCAAGGTTGGCAGTGCGGCTTATTTCAGCTCTCAACCGAACTTTTAAACCCTCAAGTGGCTGGTGTCATAGCTGATCACCATGGCAACTGCAATCCAAATAGGAGGTCAAGATGGCGCCTTCCTTGGCTGGTAACTGGTTTGGGAGACATTTCCATCTTCATAGCTCACATCTGGAGGGTCGCTGGGGATGCCGAAATTCATTACAGCAGTCAATGTTACATGCAGTCCAGTTTTGGGTGCTGCCGGAGTGACTAGCCGCCTGTACACATGGGAGTCGCTCGCTCCTGGACCGCCAACATTAAAGCAAACGTTTTGTATTTTTTCAAAGAATAGCAGACGTTCTGATTGGACGAGGCGGAGCGCAGAGGGTCACGATCATGTCCTTGCTCAATCTGAGAACGCCTGTGCGCATTGTTAAAACGCATTGCAGCGCTCACTTTGACTATGTAAGTCTATGAGCTGCAGCATCTTATTAACGCAACACAGAATGTCAAAATTTAATTTTTCCCTTTAATCGCAAGCCAATCCAGCCCATTGGTGTGAACTGAAGCCACAGGGCTGGTGTAGGCAAAAACAGCACTCCAGCTGTTGTAGAACTACAAGTCCCATGAGACATTGCAAGACTAGGCATGACTCCCAGAGGCAGAGGTGTTATGGGATTTGTAGTTTCACCAGAGCTGGAGTCAGGGCTGTCCCTAAGGTATTCACCGCCTGATTAAATGTCGTTCCCGGAGTAGGCAGGTTGCTGGCAGGGAATGGCCCTTTCCAACATGGGGGAGGGGAAAGTTGTGCTAGTTTGGGGGTGCGGACACCAGACCATGCTGTCACCACCTCTATCCGTGGCCCCGCCAAGCTCACTGATTTCACCAGTTGCCGGGAGCTTGGTGGGACGCCAGCTAGAGCATCAAATGTTGCTAAGAGCGCTTAGCAACCTGGGATGCTGCAGCCACCCGCTGTCATGGTACTCCAGCTGTTGTGAAACTACAAGTCCCATGAGGCATTGCAAGACTGACAGCCACAGACATGGCTCCCAGAGGCATTATGGGGCTTGTAGTTTCACCCCAGCTGGAGTCAGGGCTGCCCCACCTGGGGCGATTAGAAGTCGTTCCAGGGCAGGGTGGTGGCAGGAAATGGCGCTTTTCCCGGGGGGAATGTTATGCTAGTTCAAGTGTGGGGTGTTTGGGGGCTCGGACACCGGACCAGGTTGTCAGCGGCCGTTCACCTCGCTGACATCTCTGGTTGCCAGGATCTTGGCGGGATGCAAGTCAGGGCGTGAAAGGTTGCTAAGAGCTCTTAGCAACCCGGGATGCTGCGGCCGCCCCCTAATGGGATGCCGTCTGAGGCAGCTGCCTCATTATATGGGCAGCCCTGGCTGGGGCGAAGGGGTTGCTTACCCCTGCCATGGGGCATAAGGCACATTGCCGTGATCTTGCATGGGGCAAAGCTGCGTTTGGAGATTTATTCACAATATATATTTTTTTTAAAGTGATTTCTTGTTAAGGAAATCCGTCATTTCATATGGAATTTACAGCCATTTGTAGCTCATTCGCTGAGTGATTACGCAGAATTGCTGCTGCAAATCAGCTGCCTAATTTTGTCACCCTACAACCCCCCTCCCCCCCTTCCTGCGTCCTATCCTGTTTTCCTGGAGACAGCCAGGCAACTGGTATTTCTAGAAGGCAGATTTCATAGTCAGGACATGCTGATACTTGTAGTTCCACATCAGGTACAGAGCTATAGACACAACAGCATACAACATACAGATACAACAGTGATAAAACACAATGCATCCATGCTGCGTAGAAGGCTGTTATCTGCTGTCACCCACACACCGGGTGAGTGATCAGCTCAGTAAGATGGCCTCACTTCCTGTAAGCCACCCCTGCAGTCGGTAAGTAGAAGAGACATGGCAGTGACACAGAGGATGACCTTACCCGCAGCTGAGCTGTGTCGCAGGCAGCGAGTATTCAGTATGATGAGAGCTGTCCTCCCTCCCCTGCTCCAGTCAGTCCTGACCGGCAGAATGAACCATGCACCCACAGGGAGAAGAGGAAAGGGGCAGGGATAGAACGCAGCCAGGAGTCTGAGCCAATCAGTTACGGGGAGAAGAGGAAAGGGGCGGGGATAAAACACAGACAGAAGTCTGAACCATTCCGCTATAGAGAGAAGAGGAAAAGGGCGGGGATAGAACGCAGCCAGGAGTCTGAACCATTCAGCTACAGAGAGAAGAGGAAAGGGGCGGCGATAGAACGCAGCCAAGAGTCTGAACCATTCAGCTATGGGGAGAAAGGGAAAAGGGCGGGGACAGAGAGCAGCCTGCTACGTATCAGCCAATGGGGATTTGCCGCACATAATTGCCAAGTGATGTCACTACGTGCGCTACTGAGAGTCCCCGGAGCCAGTAACCATAGCAACCAGTGATACTTTCTGATGTTCGCCTGTTGATGATGCTTAAGCCCTCGTTCACACCTGAACGTTTTGTAGCGCGTTCTACGCTCGACGAACGCTCTACAAAACGCTCAAAAATATAAATCCCATTGTATTCAATGGTCTCGTTCCCACCTTGGCGTATTTCCGCCCGTCCCTAACGCGCTACAAAACGGCCCACGCCTGAAAAGGTACATGTACTACTTTGGGACGTTTTGTTGCGCGTTTCCATTGGGATACAGCCAAGTAGCCTTCGTAAACGCGCGTCTGTCGCACAACTTTTTTACCGCGAATCGCGGTAAAAAAAAACGCGCGACAGATGCGCACATGCAATACGCCTAGTTGTGAACCAGGCCTAACAGGTTGTTCCTCCGGGTTTAAAGAGACCTTGTCACCAATTCAAACCATTGCAAATATAAACGCAGGACTTAACAAATGTTTTAAGTGTTTGAAATGTAAAAAAGGAGGAAGTAGGCACTCAGTTCACAAGTGAAAAATAATAAAGTGATTTCCCCTTTGTGGGAAAGGATTTGTAATTTTGTTTAGCCAGCCTTGTGTTATAGGCAGAGGAACAACACATAGCAGTTAAGCAGTACAACTTATTACAATTGCCATAACAAAGGGAACAGAACATTGGCATTGTTGACCAGAACAACCAATCCTCCTAAAGCCCCCCCAGGATTTGTTTTTTGTTGCTATTTCTTTTTCCAGATGTCTTCAGGTTGGTCATGTGGCATGCAAGGTCCTCTTTATCTTCGGAACTTCTCCCGGTGGTGGGTGGTCCTCCTTGACAGAGAAAATGGTGCTGATGTCATGACATCGGCTCTCTGCATCATTACACTATTAGTACAGGGTTCCATGGTGGTGCCCTCTAGGGTTGCCACCTTTTCTTCAAGCAAAACCCGAACACTCTAGTGATGTGTGGACATTTTTGGGGGAGAATGAGTTGTGGCTTATTCCTATGTAAATATCACAGTTGAGACTATTTTCAGTGGGGTGCCAGAAGCCCCTATCTCAATTTTGGTTGCCCCTGTCTGCCTGATATCTTCTGTCCGGGTTTCTTCTGCCATGAAACCCGGACACAGCATTCAAAACCTGGACTGTCCAGGTGAATCCTGGACAGATGGCAACACTAGTGCCCTCCCAGGTTCATGACACCCTGCACTCACAGTATATGAATGGGCGTCATTCAACCTGAAAGCCTGAGGACGTCTAGTGGCAGAAAGAAGTTACTGCGGTGGGCAGTGGTGGAGAGGAGGTGAGCTTGTATTAAAATCAATAGCCTTGAGTTGGGCTGTGAGGTCGCGATCACATCTATGTATTGCACACAACTTCAATGCAAGGTTATGCATTAGTAAGCGCTATCATGTGTTGTGTTCCAAAACAAGGGTCAGGTGTGGGCTTGAACAGGCTTCCTTAACGCAGCACAAGTTAATTTATGATGTAACTAACGTTAACGAGCGTTTTCAACTTTCAAGACTATCAGCAAAAACCGAAACCCTTTCATATAGACCGCCAGTTGAGTGCCAGCCTAAAATAGACAGGAAACCTTGAATAAGTGAGATGAACAAAGCGCGGTCTCTGTACACTGGCCCTTTCACAGTTAAATCCTAATTTGCTTTTCCACCCTTGATTGCCTGTGGGCAATTCACCAATTTCGTGTAGATAATGCGGCTTGTAATTGTTTGTTCACACTTGGTGTGGGTGGAATGGCTGCAGACAGATCTTATCTATAGCCAGCTTTGTGCACTCCTTTCCAATTATTCATATTCATATGTGAAAGTGATCTGCATGTGCACCATATCTGAATGTGCATTCAGGGGGTTATTCAGGTAGGAGCCGAAGGATCCTGCCGTAGCTTTGGCTGTTCCTTCGGCTCTCTTTGGCTGCCGGAGCCCTTCGGTTCAGGAGAACGGAGAACCGATGGGCTGCTGCACAGGCTATTCACTATAGACCGTACAGCAGCCGAAGGCGGCCAAG
The DNA here is from genome assembly GCF_000935625.1 of Nanorana parkeri. Taxonomy (NCBI): domain Eukaryota; kingdom Metazoa; phylum Chordata; class Amphibia; order Anura; family Dicroglossidae; genus Nanorana; species Nanorana parkeri. The sequence goes on along the minus strand of NW_017306760.1, from coordinate 922,598 downwards.
AGGTTCAGCCGAGCCGAAGGCATATGCTTTGGCTCGGCTGAGCCGAAGTGACACCTGAAGCAGATTGAACGGCCTGTTGAAGGCCGTCCTTTCTCCCCACAATGACAGCTGGGCAGAGCCAGCTGTGATCCCACAGCTGGTTTCACCCAGTTGTAATGACAGATCAGCGCCCCCAAATGACCTGGGGACGCTGAACCGTCATTAAACAATAACAACTGGGCGGAGCTGGCCGTGACGTCACAAAGTGCAGCCGATGTACGGCTGAAATCAGCCAGACAAGCCAGAAGTGAATAGCCAAACAGAGTTCGGCTCATTTCACCTCGGCTGGGTTATTCACTTGGCATTTCTCAGAGCGGGATTCCTGATGGTGACAACAGTGGACTGCGTCTGTGTTATGTGTGTTGAAACGGCCACATGTTTTCTCTATTGAAAGTCCGTGTGACAGAGAGTGTGACAACCAGGGACGTCCCAAGCATTTTTGCCTGAGCCGTGGGTGGTGGTGGTAGCAGGGGGGGGGTTTGTATTGTTTCCTTGAGCTCAGCTCATATGGCCCTTACACATCTCCCCGTCATGCTCTTAGCAACTTGGGATGCTCTGGTTCGTGGTAAGGGGGCAAACATTGAGCAGCAGAGCGTCCATGCCTGCCACCCCCCCCACACAACCCAGAGATGCCGCCTGGGGCAATAGCCTCAGGCTGCCAAATTACAGGGATGGCCCTCTTGACAACGTAGGAGCACAGTTGGGAGATGGGACTAGAACATCCCTATAACATTAAGTGCCTAAACAAGGACCTTTATGTCAGAATCTGTTACACATTATTGTATCTATTGCAATAACTCCTGCAGTATACATTTTTGGTCACTAGATGGCAGTGTTTATAAGTTCTGTTATATATCTATGGTATATACTCTGTTGTATTGAAGAAGGTAGAGAATAAAGCTGTGGCTTCCTTCCTCTTTTCCAAGCCATGTGCAGCATGCATATCAGACCTTAGCCCTCAACAGGTGTACACCGGAGTGCAATAGACCAAACTTTCTCATCCAGGGTGCCTTATGACTTTCTCAGTGATGCCTCAACATTTTAACACAGTGTCATGCTCTGATGTGAAGAGGGCCTCCAAGTGTGTGAGGGGAGACTCTGATGTGAAAGGAGGGGGCTCCTGATGTAAAGGGGGACTCTTATGGGAAAGGTGGCACTCTGATTGTGTTTTTGGGTGGGGTCTCCACTTAAAAACTTAAAATTCATACCAGACCCCTATCTGGGATAAAGGTATGGATTTTGGAAAGACCCCACATCCTTTTTTACATTTACGGTTTTTAAATTTTAAACTGGGGCTCCTCAAAATTATTTTTACTTTTAGCCCTCATTTGCACAGGAATCGTCCCGCACGTACTGCTCTGTGCTGCGTGCAGGGCCGTACCAAGCAGCTCCCGGGAAGGACAGGTGCTGCGTGTGATTACTACGCAGCCCCCGTTCTTCTCTATGGGACTACACAGCCGTATGCCCCCCTATGCTCCCCCGCCCTGCACGTCCGTAGGGGTGCGGGTGAGCATACTCGTACGCTGACAGGATGGATCTTGTCTGCGTCAGAGTGAGGAAACTTGCACCCCTATGGACCTGCACTTGAGGTGAGCGTAGGGGGCGTACGGCCGCCGCGTAGTCCCATAAAAAAGGACGGGGGCTGCGTAGTAATCACACGCAGCTCTGTCCTTCCCGGGAGGTGCTTGGTACGGCCCTGCACGCGGCACGGAACTGTACGTGCGGGCCGATTCCTGTGTGAATTAGGGCTTAAAGGGTGCCATGGCTGAAAAAAAGTTGGGAAATGCTGCACTAGACATCAAACACCCCGAAGAAAGGGGGGTAACCAAACATCAATGTCAGACTGTTCCCAGGCCCCCACACAATAACGGTCCGGTGTCCAAGAGACAAAATAAGTAAAAGCTAAGGATGAATAGCAGAAGAAGAAAAAAGGGGTAGAGGAGGGAAAAAAGGGACATGCAAAGAGTAACACCCCAAAGAAAACAAAACACACTGCCCAGCAAATAAATATGTAACCAGGGAATTTGAACAAAAAAATAAGATGATCAAGAAATCCTCATGAAAGGAGGAGGGAAGATAGGATTCCATCCATGGCTCATAGACTTAGGGAAGCCAACCCCAGGAAAAACCCTATCCAACTACATCTGGGTGGGGCCCCTGTCACTGCCCATCCCATCAAAATTCTCAATGCCTTTCAATCTCACTTACAGACTCTCTATCGCGCCACGGGTACCTTAGATAAATCTAAATTGGACACATTCTTTGCCACCTTAAACCTTCCCACCCTCTCTGAGGACTCTGCACAACTGATTGACTCCCCCATTACAGTAGCTGAGATTACTGCCACAATTAAACTCCTTAACACTGGAAAACGCCCTGGCCCAGATGGCTTTAGCGCCACCTATTACAAAAAGTTCATTGACACTTTGGCTGCGCCTATGGCAGCATGTTTTAATGCCTTACGCACGGGGAGTGAGTTGAGAAAGGAATCGTTACTATCCTCTATTTGTATGATCCCCAAACCGGACACTGATTACATGTCCTGCACCAACTTTCGCCCAATCTCATTGATTAATACAGATCTGAAAATACTTACCAAGATTCTGACCATTCGCCTCAGAACACCTCTAGTAGGTCTGATATCTAAGGACCAAGTGGGCTTTATGCTGGGTCGTCAGGCGGGTGACAGCGTCCGGAAGATGTCTCACCTACTCCACATATCACATCAAAGGAATATTCCCGCCATGCTCCTGGCTTTAGATATCAGTAAAGCATTTGACTCAGTGAGTTGGGACTATTTGAACTATACACTTGACAGATGGGGCTTTGGAATCTACTTTAAAAGATGGATAGGGGCATTGTATTCCAAACCGACTGCCTACATTCAATATCAGGGATTCCACTCTAATTCGTTTGAAATTACTAGAGGGACGAGACAGGGGTGTCCTCTCTCCCCCCTTCTGTTCACCCTGGCCATAGAACCCTTGGCGCAGGCGATAAGGCAACATGCTGATATTAAAGGTTTAGAAGTCGCAGGCTACCATCATAAAATCAGCTTATTTGCTGATGATGCGTTATCAATTATTACGGAACCCCTGATCTCACTCCCGAACCTCCAACCACTACTGAAATTATTTGGTAACCTTTCGGGTCTCTACGTAAACATGGATAAATCTAAAGCACTAGACGTCTCCCTCCCCGCCTCGGTGCGCGCCTCCCTACAACGATCGTTTCCATACCAGTGGGTTCACGCTGAACTGCCATATCTGGGGATCCACCTAACCCCAACTTATGCCAAAATGTACCAAGCCAACTACCCCAAACTATTTACTCACATGGAAGCCCTACTGTCATCTTGGGAGAAACATCCTATTTCTGGTTGGGCAGAGTCACAGCTGTTCAGATGACCCTGCTTCCAAAATGTTTATACCATGCAAGGGTCCTCCCTGTCCCCATCCCCTCTTATCGTCTTAGACAATTGCAACGACGTATACTGCGTTTCATATGGAAGGGATCAATTCCGAGGGTCTCCCAGCTGGTTCTGTACAGGAGCAAGGCGAGGGGGGATCTGAGACTTCCCTTCTTTCACAAATATTATCAGGCTGCTCAGTTAACCCCTTTGGTATGTTGGTTTCAGAAGGGCGAAATGCCGCTATGGGTCTCATTGGAAGCCTATGCTTGTTCCCCAGTAGCCCTCCTCAATCTCCCCTGGTTGCCTCCCAAAATAGGCAGGTCCTTGAATAACCCAATTCTCACACACACTCTAAAAATATGGGACGGACTGTGCCGTCCTTTAGTTTGGGTGTCCCCTCACTTGCCTCTGATGTCCATCCATGGTAACCCAATGTTCCAACCAGGCTATACTGATCCAGCCGCCTACACACATAGGCGTGACAAGTCTTTAAGCTTACTTAAAGATTTCTGTTCAGGGATGGGAATCATTTCGTTTCCAGTACTCCAAGTCAAGCATCAATTGACCCCACGACACATCTTCCAGATTTTGCAAATTAAACACTTTATTCAAACCCAATTAGACAAGTCATCTCCTCCTCCTTCCCTTACCCCATTTGAGGAGTTCCTACTAAACGACACTAAGGCTACAGGGCCCATCTCAGCATTATACACTCTGATACTTGAACCCCTACAGATTCCCCTCCCAGCATACACTTCCAAATGGGAACACGATCTGAGTTGCTCTATCCCTGCTGAAACATGGTCCCAAATTTGGATGACAACCTCTCGGAGCTCAGGATTCCATCCATGGTTCCCAAAATTTTTGGAACTTGCCAACCAAGCCATTCTGTATGGCAGTTATTTCCTCAAGGAACCTGTGAGACTCTATGTGAGACCTCCACCAAGAGGATTTTTAGGGTACTTACACGCTCGAGCGATAACGCAGCCTCAGCCTATTTCCGAAAGAATGGTAAGTCTAGTCCCCCCTCCCCCCCTCATTTTAGAACAATGATGGATGGTGTGTGCCATCCTGTGGAAGGATCCCTTTCAGATAAACTGTAATATCTGACACCGATGAGCCAAAGCCTAAAAGAGAGAAAAGAAATAGGAAGAAGTCGCACAAAATGCAAAAATTTAGGCAAAAGGGAAATTTTCACTGCTGCAATCCTACCTAACTAGGAAATAGGATGCCTCTGCCAAGAGGCCTATACCAACTGCAACAACCAGTATTATTTTAATAAAAGCTGCCGGTATCAAAATATTGAAAATTACCTTTGCAATTACAATTTTTTTTAACAACTTGCTGTTAGCAGTAGTCGGCCCCTTAAGTGGCAGTGACACAAGAGCTCGGTAGAAGGGCTTGTTCACACCAAATGCAGACCACGCAGTGCAGTGGGTTGTGCCACGTTTTTTTCCGCATTTTTTTCAGTGTTTTTGATGCGTTCCGGGCCGTTTTTGGTAAAAAAAAAAATGTTTTAAAGTTTAAAATGGGCTTTCAGTGCGTTCCAGGGCATTTGCATGCGTTTGTGATGCATCTGCATGCGTTCCAGAGCAGGTAAAAGAGGGTTTGCTGCAGGTTTTTTTTAGATGCTCTGGAACTGAACGCTGCAGTGTGAACTAGAGCCCAAAATACCATTGGAATACATTGGACGCAGTTTTGATCTGGTCTGTAACTGCTCTGCTCCTGGAACAAGGCTGTCGTTTATTTGTACACTGAGATTGGCTTCTCAGTGATGACATAACCAGAGCCCCTCTCACCGGTTCCTGATCTATGGTAGTTGATCTATGGTAGTTGAAAGTTACCTGTCGGTGATAGCTCAATCACAGTACTGGAGGCGCCCATTGAGCAGCAATTGGTTGTTACCTCCCGCTTAGTACTCCCCCAAATATGGGTCATAAAGGGGTTAAAGATAAAATATTTTAGAGATTGGGTTTACCTATAATTTATGTACTTATGTACTCTATTAGTAAAGCGATGTACTTTGTCAATCATAGACATCAGAACCATTGTGAAATAGCCGTTGAAGGACATTTTGCTAACAGAAAATTAAAACAGGCCTCATAGCAGAAGCAGGACTCTGCTCACCTCATGGAAAAGCAAGCGACATTCAAAACCAAGCAAACCTTTTATATTACTAAAATAAAACAAACACTTTCCAACTGGCAAGAAATGGCAGCGTCGTTTTTTATTGGTTTACTCAATATATTAAAATATATATATATAAATAAATAAATAGCATAACTTCAATTACATAACTAGTGCTTGGCTAGAAAGGCCCAAGCACACCAATA
>NW_017306760.1:904976-915773 GCF_000935625.1 Nanorana parkeri | reverse complement strand
AGCATTGTTTTTTATTGGTTTACTCAATATATTAAAATATATATATATAAATAAATAAATAGCATAACTTCAATTACATATCTAGTGCATGGCTAGAAAGGCCCAAGCACACCAATACTAAAAATAAACAGTTTTCAATATCTTTTAAAATGTCCCCCTTGGGAAGGTGACGGACCACATTAAAACAATGCCGCAACAGAAATGTCTCACAACGTGGTATAGGATGGGAGGGTTGGAAGCTCCTCTGGATGTCAACTGGAGAAAGGTGGGAAGGTCACAATGGTATGTGTTTATATAACCCTCTTCAGCCAATCAGAGGCTGTTGAAGTCAGCAGCTTTTCCCGCCTAAAATAAGGCAAGTCTGCCTGGATATTGCCATGACCAATCCTGTCAGGAGAGAGCAAAAAAGAGTGAGAAAAACAGCAGAAGGAAGGGGGGAGAAAGGAGAACAAAATGGTCGCTACATTTCCATGTGTGGGGTGGTGGGGGGGAACGGTGGCCTGAAGGTCTCGTTCATTCCTCCCTGTCATTCCAGTCAGAGCTTGGAAGCATCCTTTAAGAAAAGATGGTAGACTAGTGAGGATTAGCAATGTACTCATCTACGAGCTTTCCCATTATAGCATATAGAGTCTCACAAAGCTTGTGCAACCTACTAGCTCCAGTCTTATAAAAGGTGATTCATGGTTCTAGCTGGACTGAAGCAGGGAAACCATAGCTGACCACGGCCAGCCATGATGTCTTCATAGAGGAGTAACAGGTCTCTCAGTGTCCCACACATAACCATAGATAAGATCCCTGGTATGGGCACATAACTCCATACTATGCTCTCTTCCTGTAATACAAGAAGGTTTGGTTCCAATCTGTGATGGTCATACCTCCCCTACATGAAGACAATGCTGTCATTTGGGCATTTGGAATTTCCAGATAGACCTATTCATACCTCCTCCAGATTATTATACAGGATTTCTATAGCGCCAATAGTTTGTGCAGAGCTTTACAATATAAGGAAGACATTACAATCACAATACAATTCAAGGCATGATGGTAAGGAGGGCCCCGCCCCTGAGGGCTTACAATCTAAAAGGGAGGGCAATTTTTTTCCACAGCATTCAAATTGTACTCTGTTCTAGGTGACTCTCTGAATGTGTGTTTGTAATAAAACTAGTCAAGGCAGGGCCTTGTTTAGGTCAAACACTGGATGTTGGTGGATGACTGAGTCATGTTCTGGGCTACGGCCTTTGCTTTAGCCTGCGGGGTTCATTCCATGGCTGGATCCAGGAGATCCAACGTCATGTTTTGGCTCGAGAGGAAATCGAATGGTCTGAAACTGTTATCTTGACATCTTGAGCCATGTGCCTAAAGCTGACCATACCCCAGTAGAATTTTGTTTGAAAAATAATATTTTTGGAATGTTGGTTTGATTTTCTAATAGGTAATGGAATTGAGAATTGTTTTTGACCGTAGTGATGGAAAAAAATCAAAGGGACAGGATGGAAATTCTTTTCTTGAATGAACAAAACTGGAACAGTGAATGTGGTTTTCAATCGGGGAACTCCATTCCTTCCAAAACCAAATGAAATTTCTCATGTGACGGTCAAAATTTTGTTGGCATTATCAAATGGTATGGCTAGTTTTTTTTTTATATGAATGTTCCTACAAAAATCTACCAGTGTACCGTGTTTCCCCGAAAATAAGACACTGTCTTATATTTTTTGGGGCTCAAAAAAAACACACTAGGTCTTATTTTCGGGGTAGGTCTTTTTTTTTTTTTAATTTACAACAATCCAAAATGAATGCAAATCCAAATCCAATAATCCAAAATGGCAAAGTTAATATTAGTGTGATCAGGGCAATCAGGAGTGTCGTACCTTTCCAAGAGCAATTTGGTAACCAATCGCTGGCCAGAATGAGCGAAGCGCACTTTCACTATCGATTCCTCACAGGCACTCGCATTTGGTTTCACTCCGCCTGTGACAGGAGCCGGCGCTATAGAGTAAACATCGGTTTATGCGGCTCTGCTCCCTTCGCTGCCACCTCGCTTCCTCTAGCGCTGGCTTTGCTGGCCCTGCTGATTCTCTCCCACGGCTCTACAAGTTTCCACTTATGCCACCACCGGCCCTGGGAAAGGTCACAACTTGGTCTTATTTTCGGGGTAGGTCTTATATTTGAGCAATTCCCAAAAATAGTACTAGGTCTTATTTTCGGGGTAGGTCTTATTTTCAGGGAAACAGGGTATACATGCATCTGAGGACAGGAAGTTTGTGAACAAATGACATCTTGAAGACAATCTGTGTGAGTTTGTATAACCCAATACCACACCTCTCATGTATTACAAGTGTTCAGTATGATAACACATGCAGGGTGGTTAAAAGTGCTTTTTTATGACTTTTTTTTGTTTAACTCAACGGGAGTGGGGCAGGGTGATGGTCTGGGTGGCTTGAACCAAGAAGGTGGAGTTGAATATTAAACCCTCTGACCTAGTCTGCACACCTGCTGTGCCCATTATGAGGGGCTCCCACCAACCCTGTGCTGAGTTTCTGTGTCTACACACCTGCTATGCGTATTATGAGGGGCCCCCACCAACCATGTGCTGAGTTCTGGGTCTACACACCTGCTGTGCCCATTATGAGGGGCTCCCACTATCCCTGTGCTGAGTTCCTGTGTCTACACACCTGCTGTGCCCATTATGAGTGTCTTCCACCATCCCGGCACTGAGGTCCTAGTTCTGCACATCCTTTGTACCCATTTTGATGGGCTCCCACCAACCATGCTGTATTTTCTATTTATTTTATATTATGGAGAATTTAACAGGAGGAGCCAGAACACACAAAGATAGGTTGAGACACCTAAAACTCCCAAATGGGCAGAAACAGAGTTGGGAATAATGTCAGGGTGGCCACTGTTGAAGTACCCAAATTATATAAGAATCCAGGAACTGACTGAGCCCACCATGTTTCATCTTTAACCAAAATACCCCTATTGGTTGTACTCGGCCTTTAAATGTAGCCCGGGATATCTCTGATAGTGGTCTGTTAACCCTTGTCGTTATTACTTTGCTGAGTTCATTATTTTCTGGGCCATGTGGCCAACATTTAGTCATTGTTCCACTGCTCCCACTGTGCCATCTGAGTGAAAGAAACCTCTTCTGCCCCGGGATTTTAAGGCTAGCTTCACACCTGCACTACACCGCACGACACTCTGGATGCGTGTCCAGGGACCCTGCAGTCCTGTACAATGCAGACAGCGATTGCAGCGCTGCCCCGTTGATTTCAATGGGGTGACATCCGCGCAGCAATCGCAGAAAAAAGGTACAAGTACAGGATCCGCCCGGCGCAACTGGGGTGCCATTAGAAAATAATGGCACCCACAGGGCAATCGGTTCACACCTTGACGACTCCTGACCACGCGGCAATCCGCGCGGAATCGTGCACCATTATCACGCGGTGAGGTGTCGCCTAGTTGTGAACCTAGCCTTACTCTTATTGTTAGTGGTGTGCTGTCTATATAAGTATACAAGTACATATACGTATGATACTTTTCAGCATAATTATTAGTGTGATATTAATGCTAATCTGAGCAGTACATTGCTGCACATTGACATACTCAGCCAGAATCATGGATCATACCGCCATCTAGTGGAAGAATTGTATGCCAAGTCGAAAAGCAGATTTGTTCCTGTGCTTCTAAAATAAAAAAAATGGCAAAAAAGCTACAATAACAGATTTCAAATTCCGTTGTCATTGTATAATATAATATTGTCACTTTTTTACTTTATCATCTTACAGTCTTTTATACTGACATTATTGGGGTAGGGTGAAAAATCACTTACTCAATAAAAAATTGGTTGCATATCAGGTTAGTACATTTCATTCACATTTAGGCCCCCAAAATTTTAACTGCTCACTATATTACCCCTCTATTCTAAGTGGTGATGTGCAAATGCATTCTGCCCATGCAGAGGTAATAAAGTTAAAGCTCCTTTAAAGCCTCAGTATTTATAACTGTAATGCAGTCAGGCTGCATATTCAGCAATTGATATGCTCTTAGTCAGACTGTTGCTCTTACATGCACAATGCAGCATTCTTGGTCTCCAGCGATCACAATCACTACAGTGCTACAAGAAACATTGCTGTTCAGGGAGAATCTCCACCAGGTGCAGGAACCAGCATGACCAGAGTAGCTCCTGTTTCTGCTAAAGTAACTACTGACCACCAATAAATGGGGGGCCTTTTTCCCCTGACATCATTGAATCAAGGCCTTTCACCCAACGACACCAATATGGGTCTTTCTCCTGCTGAAAGCCCACGATTAGGGGCGCTTCACTGACCAACAATGTAATGGGGCCCTTCTGCTCCTCAGCAGCAATTTATGAAAGGCATTTACACCAACTCTAGCGGGTAAATGAATACTGTTACAGGGGAATTTACACTGACTGATGTAGGGGTTGCATGTACACTGACCACAGATGTAGCAGGAGAATTTATGCTGACCGCCAATGTAACATAGTAATTAACACTTACCACCATTATACTGGGTGCATTGATACACAGTGTCACATTATATGGGCTGGGGATGGCTGAATATGAGGGATCCTCACATTACGGGAGCCAGTGATGGCTGAATATGAGGGAGCCTCACATTACGTGGGGCTGGTGATGGCTGAATATGAGGGAGCCTCGCATTACTGGGGCTGGTGATGGCTGAATATGAGGGAGCCTCACATTATGGAGACTGGTGGTGGATGTATACGAGAAGGCCTCACATTACAGAGTCTGGTGGTGGATGGATATGAGAAGGCCTCACATTACAGAGGCTGGGGGTGGATGGGTATGAGAAGGCCTCACATTACAGAGGCTGGGGGTGGATGGGTATGAGAAGGCCTCACATTACAGAGGCTGGGGGTGGATGGGTATGAGAAGGCCTCACATTACAGAGGCTGGGGGTGGATGGGTATGAGAAGGCCTCACATTACAGAGGCTGGGGGTGGATGGGTATGAGAAGGCCTCACATTACAGAGGCTGGGGGTGGATGGGTATGAGAAGGCCTCACATTACAGAGGCTGGGGGTGGATGGGTATGAGAAGGCCTCACATTACAGAGGCTGGGGGTGGATGGGTATGAGAAGGCCTCACATTACAGAGGCTGGGGGTGGATGGGTATGAGAAGGCCTCACATTACAGAGGCTGGGGGTGGATGGGTATGAGAAGGCCTCACATTACAGAGGCTGGGGGTGGATGGGTATGAGAAGGCCTCACATTACAGAGGCTGGGGGTGGATGGGTATGAGAAGGCCTCACATTACAGAGGCTGGGGGTGGATGGGTATGAGAAGGCCTCACATTACAGAGGCTGGGGGTGGATGGGTATGAGAAGGCCTCACATTACAGAGGCTGGGGGTGGATGGGTATGAGAAGGCCTCACATTACAGAGGCTGGGGGTGGATGGGTATGAGAAGGCCTCACATTACAGAGGCTGGGGGTGGATGGGTATGAGAAGGCCTCACATTACAGAGGCTGGGGGTGGATGGGTATGAGAAGGCCTCACATTACAGAGGCTGGGGGTGGATGGGTATGAGAAGGCCTCACATTACAGAGGCTGGGGGTGGATGGGTATGAGAAGGCCTCACATTACAGAGGCTGGGGGTGGATGGGTATGAGAAGGCCTCACATTACAGAGGCTGGGGGTGGATGGGTATGAGAAGGCCTCACATTACAGAGGCTGGTGGTGGATGGATATGAGAAGGCCTCACATTACAGAGGATGGTGGTGGATGGATATGGATATAATGTGTTGTCTCAGTCCATGATCGTACAGAGTGATATAATGTGCTATTTTAGTCTATTTTCATGCTGTGTGATATAACGCGCAGTCACAGGTTGATGGAATTTGCTGTAATGGCGTCATGCAGTACAATGTGCTGTTATGGTAATGTGCCAGTTACAAATTAGGTTCACTAAGATGTGTGGGTTATTTTAACTCCTTTTGCTATTTTATTTTATGATAATATTCTCTAAAAGTGTTCTATTAACAAACATAAATATCACTTTGGTTTTTGCATGAAATGAGCACAAAGTGTTATTAAAGTCAAAAGGTTTTTACGCTATTTCATAGCTTCAAAGGGGCGAATTACATCACCTACAATGGATGCTGCATCTTCTTATTGTAACGTTTTAGCTTCCTGCAGAATCAGATGGTCTCCTGAGCACTGGCCCTGACTTCCTGTTATACAGGTGAAACTCGAATAATTAGAATATCGTGAAAAAGTAATTGCAGTAAGTCCTGCAAAAGGGGCCCAAACCAAGTACTGAGTACATATGCATGCTTATACTTTTCAGAGGTCCGATATTGTTCTATGTACAATCCTTGTTTTATTGATTGCATGTAATAATCTACTTTTTTTGAGGTTGTGGATTTGGGGTTCTTGGTGTTTTCATGAGCTGTAAGCCATAATCATCACAATTATGACAAATCACGGCTTGAATTATCTTGCTTTGCATGTAATGAGTCTATCTCATATATTAGTTTCACCTTTTAAGTTGCATTAGTGAAATAAATGAACTTTGCACGATATTCTAATTATTCGAGTTTCACCTGTAGGTGGGCCACATAGCCCACCTAAGAGTACACATAGCCCACCTGAGAGCCGCATAGCCCACCTAAGAGCAGCATAGCCCACCTAAGAGTGCACACAGCCTACCTGAGAGCCCCCACCTATGAGCAGCATAGCTTTTGCTATGGGGCCCCTTGATATGTAGCTATGGCCCTGGTAATAAGTTTTGGGTTACTTACTGCCACATGCACATTTTTGGCTACTGCCCCCCATGCACGTTGCTCTTTGCCTAGGATTTGTTAAACAAATTAAGGTGCAGATGGAAATGATAATTGATTTGTCCTCCTCAGTGGAGAGCTGCCAATAAACTGTCTCTTTGGGGACCCTGCAGAGAATAGACGCTGAGGGGCCACTTTCTCAGAATAGACAAGAGCAAGTGAAATACAAACAGCTTTGGAAATACAAATTTCTGCAGAGGGTCATTCGTGTCTTCTTGGGCATTGCGCAATGGACGATGGGGCGGTTGTGGGAACTGGATCATTTGCTGGCAACAATTTTGACTAGCTGCTGTAAGATGATATCTGTGTATCTGGAGGAGATGATATCACTATGAAAGCATAAAAGCTACAGTGCAGAGAAATGTCAAAGCTTTGAATCTATGTTGGAGACAACCTACCTGCTGTGCGGTTCCAATTTTCATTCATAATAAGTAGGGATGCACCGATACCGATACTCGTATCTCAGTCACGGACCGAGAGCCGGACATTGTCAGGAGAGAGGAGGGGACCTGGTGGCATACCTCATCCCACCGGCGTTCATCACCGAGATGGCCGCTGGCTGGCGTCAATAAGACGACCGCGCATGTGTGCGGCAACATCATGTGCATGCGCGATGACATCACGGTGAGGTGTCACCCGGTCTCCGTTCTGGTGTCACCCAGCCTCAGGACACTCCTGTCGATGCCTAGCCCGATACCCGAGCTTACGGTATCAGGAAGTTGGGCAGCGATTCATTACACGCTGGTTTCATGCTCCCTCGTCACCTGGTGACGCGGAAGCATGGAGCCGGCTTCCTAGCCAATCAGGAAACCGGGTGCCGTGTAATGATGGCTTCCGGATTGGCCCAGCTTCTTGACCAATCAGGAAGCCGGGCAACACATCATTACACCTGGTGACGAGGGAGCATGGAGACGGCTTCCCTTCTAATCGGAAAGCTGGGTGGCGAGTCATTACACGCAGCCTGGCTTCCTTTATGGAATTTCCAGTATTGGCGAGTAGAGAAAAAAATATATATCGGTACTCGATACAGAAAAAAACGGTATCGGTGCATCCCTAATAATAGGTACCTGGCTACCTCTGAGTAGCTAAAACCATAGCTATAGATACTTTAAGTGTACACTTGCAACAGCACGTCCAAGCATATGCACGTTTTTGGTGCCAAATATAGGGTGGGCCCATTCATTTTAATGGGCTACCTTACACATGCCGATTGCACCATAGAAGTCCCTGCATCTTTTTTTCCAAATGCTCTGCACCAAAACATATGGTACCCCGTTACCACGTGATCTAAGCACCACTAGCAGATGGCCACATTGATGACTTCACCTTTCTCCCATGTGCAGAACACGCCGGCAGCCGATTTGGCTGCCGCTCGTTCTGCAAGTAACGTCACCCAACGCCGCACACGTGTGGCGTCATGTGCATCATGCACCCCGCCTCCAAGATGGCAGCGGGCATGCGCAGAACGGGCCGGCAGCCAATATGGCCGCCGCACGTTATGTTAACGAAGTTTTATATGCCTGAAAATCGTTTTAGTATATTCGGGCATATAAAAAATGTGTTGTTTCGGATTCGGACGAACCGCCGAATCAACTGAATTTCGTTGATTTGCAGCTTCTCCGAATCCGAATGCACATGTCTAGTTCTCAAGAAAATGCCAAGTATCCGAACTGGTATCTGAACATCCCTACTATCAATAGTCCTTTTCGTACATAGTGTGTGATCTGGCTCTAGGAAGTCAAGGCACCATCATCGTTTTGCTGTAAAAAAAATCAACGTATACAAGGGGAATGAATGCAGGTGTCACCCCAAACAGGAAGCTTGGAACACATTGGATTTCTAAAGATCAAAAGATATTGTTCTGTACCAGCACCATGTTTAAAGCTAAACTCTGGGATAATCGAATATGGTCTAATGAGGCACGTGTGTTCTAGGTGTGCTTTGTGTATTTGAAAAGACTCAGCTGTGTAGCAATAACTTGTGTTTCTTTTTATCACAACTTTTATCACATTTTATTTTACCATATGTATGACTGCAGTAAATGTTATAATAACAGAAAATATTCTTTCCTCGATTTGCATATCTTAATGGCCCCATAAATCAATACCAACTTTCACGGGACTGCTCTTCCCAAATCTATGCTCAATCCATTTCCAGTGAGCAATTCTCCTCCTTCAGGTCAGAGGTCACTGGTTTTACCTTCATAATACCAGCCAGTTCTGTCCAGTAACGATCCAAAATGTTAGATGAGAAGACAGGACGCTTTATTGTAACCAACATCTTCTTTATCTTGTTGCTATTTCCATGGCCTGGCCAAGCCATTGCGTCTTAATGAACAGATCTCAATCCAAAATCTAAAAAATTCAGTGTACATCATATAGCATTCAGACCAATCATAAAAGGCCACTAAGGACCTCTTCCTCAGGCAGCACTGGAAAGAGGCCCCTAGTGGTCTTGAAACATTGTTTCCTGTTGGTGACAATAAAGTGTCTTGTCTTCTCATCTGAACATGGTGTGTTGGCAACAGTGGCGACTCTAGGAACAATATATAGGGGGGCACATAAGATACCACAGTCAAATCTGGGGGGGCACTGATCATTTTCATTGCATGTCGCAACCGCTGGGCGCCGAGAGCTTATTTAATTGCGGATGGCATCTGTGCCCTGCGGTTGCGACATGTAGTGCAACGCCGCCCACAATCCTGAATACCGCAACCGTGGACGCCATCCGCAATTAAATCAGCTCTCAGCGCCCAGTAGGTGCCAAATACAGCAGGGGCTGACTGGCAACTTTTAGCCCAGGGGACAAGTACAACCCAGAGGCCCATGGTGCAGCTACTTGGCCGCTCTGCCTCTTCCCTTTGCCTTCTCCCCGCCCCTGCCTGCCACTTTTGCCATCCGTGTAACGGTAGTGTGAATGGTCGGGTGATGTGAGGACTCCTAGTAAGTCCATGAAAGGGGTGACTGGCTGGGGGGATGGTGCTCTCCTCCCACTGGGCTCCCTACATGGTTCTGGCCTTACTCCGCTCTATGTCTGGTACATAGGCACTCTCACCCACTGTAGACCGCCGCTGGCTGTCCATGCTTCTGGGCTGTGAGAGAAAAGTGGGAGGGGCCGGACAGTGTCAAAATTAGTGTTCTATAATTTTTCTCGATCCTATACATTTTCTCAACTATGTCACTTCCAGTGGGGCCGAGTCATCCGAATCAGCTGTTTTTATGACCCCCTTTCTTCATGGCATGTGCACCTGGAAGAAACGCGGTAGAAAAATTAATGGGTTGAGGAAAATTATAGAACACTGGTAGTGGAGGGATGCCTTGTCAGTGCTCTGCGCGTGTACGACTGCTGCGACCCTGGTATTCCTGCCACTAACTCCAAGCTGTAGAGGGACTACAAATCTCAGCAACACATTATACAGCAATGCAGAATACCATCAGCTATAGAGGACTATAAATCTCAGAAATACATTATACAGCAATACAGAATTCTATTAGCTATAGAGAACTACAATTCCAACCAATACATTATACCCCAATGTAGAATAATACCAACAGCTACAGAGAACTACAAGTTTTTTTTTATGCAGGGGCTGGGGCATTTCATTTTATGGGGGATTTTTTATTTTAGTTTATTTAACTTTTTATTTTTTTAAAACTTTTTTTGTATTTTTTATTTTTTTTACACATTCTTTACTTCTTATTAATTTAACTTTATTTTTGTTTAACTTTTTTTCATTTAATTTCATTTTTTTAAACTCTTTTTTTTTACTTCATTGCTGGGAGCAAAGCCAGCCTGCTATTGGATATTTCAAATTGCAATAGCCAATAACAGGCTGGTTGGTGTAGCTCACAGACTGTCGGAGGTTTCTCCTTACAGGCTGTAATCGGCAATCTGTCCCCATTGACACAGATCGCTGCAGCCTATTACAGCCTGTAGGGAGAAACCGCTGACAGTCTGTGAGGCTGCAGCGGGG
>NW_017306760.1:901244-904331 GCF_000935625.1 Nanorana parkeri | reverse complement strand
GTGTGGGGGGGGGGGGGGGGGGAGTGATAACCTAGGGGGGTTATCACTCCCGTAGCGACGCCACTGGTTGGCAATATCTTGGATTGGGACTTGTGTTGTGGCCACCAATTTACCATAGCACCCTTTTATGATTGGGTATGAATGCTGTAGGGAGTGCGTTGGACTTCTTGGCTTCATGGATTGAGCTCTGTACAGTAAGACCCAATGGCTGGGTAAGGGCATTCCCCATTTCCCCCTTGTATGATTGGGAATACCCTGGATTTAAGAGTAACACCCAATGGCTGGGTAAGGCCTTGCAAACAGGATCAAACTGAAGAGGTCCCTATTGGCCTCAAAACATTGCTTCCTGGTGACAAAGTGTCCTGTCTTCTCATCTGAACATGGTGGGTTGGTGATATCTTAGACTGGGACTTATGTTGTGGTGGAACCAGCCACCAATTTACCATAGCACTCTTTTATGATTGGGTATGAATGCTGTAGGGAGTGCGCTGGACTTCTTGGCTTTATGGATTGAGCTCTGTACAGTAAGACCCAATGGCTGGGTTAGGCCATCCACCATTTCACCATAGCACCCTTTTACGGTTGGGAGTGCACTGGACTTCAGTAAGAGCCAATGGCTGGGTAAGGTCATACAACAATCTGCCTGAGGAAGAGGTCCCTCTTGGTGAATATAAAGTGTCCTGCCTTGCCATCTGAACATGGAGTGTTAGTGATATCTTGGATTGGGACTTATGCTGTGGTGGAGCAATCCGCCATTTTACCATAGCACTCTTTTATGATTGGCAATGCTCTGGACTCCTTCTTGGATTTATGGATTGAGTTCTGTTGAGTAGGACTCAAGGACTGAGTAAGGTCATGCATATAGCAACAAGCAAAGAGCGGTAACCCCTAGAAACCTGTCAGATTTAAATAAACACAACATTCTATTTCACACATTTTATATTACTGTAATATTTTTTTACATGCTGGCCTTTTTAGATGGACACTTGAAGATTTACCAATGCTGATGATGGACTTCAGAGCCCAAAAGGACATGCACCAGCACAGCAATTCTGACCTCTCTGTGCCACTGCCCCACCTACTGTCTTCTCATTGGATGACTAGCAAGTCTCATCCCACCGCCCCGCCCATCACCTAACAGAGAGGACATTCCTACTGCAAGATGTCAGCATTCATCTGGTATGTGGTATTGCACTATAGGTGGATTTTATTACAGCGGATGAAGGAACAAATGTCCTAATGATTGAAGGAGCAGATAATTCATGCCATGAATTGTCCTTATTACAAGAGGACCAATCAGAACAATGAACAGAGACTGGTTGCTATGGGTGACTGCACTCTGCTCCTTGCCTTGTTGCATTGTTACAGGCTGCCGGAGGTCAGTTTGAACATAAATACCCCAATCGTGGTGTGTGTTATTGCTCTGTATCCCTGGAAATGTTTCCTCCTGGCTGGGGCTCTATTATTAGCCGTGTGCCTGAGCTGCTTTATTGCAGAATTTTTCTGCCTTCAAGAAATGTCTGTTCTGTGTTGCAATAACAAAATCATCAATAATGTATTCTAGCAGGCAGCAGCGGGGGAGTAATCTGAGGATAACTGAGGAGAAGAGAATGTGTGCCGTTCCCGACTTAAATATTCTGTCCATGTAGTGCAGGAGCAATAAAAAGTCTCTGCTCCCAGGCTACCGCCATTTGAAGCTGCCCATCTCTCTTCAGTGCAGCAGAGCCCAGTCTCAATGCAGCAAAAGAGTAAAAGGAAGTTCTGGCCCCAGGACATCGGGACTGGTATCATTGGGGGTAGAAAGGTTATCAGAGCCGAGGAGAACAGCAGTAGTGTTCTAGTTGTAATCAGGGCCGGCCTTAGGCCTTTAGGCGCCCTGTGCGAGAAAGCTTTACAGCGCCCCTCAGTGGTTGTTATAGTTATGGGGAAGGTGAGTGTGAGGGTAACAGGAAGAGGTAGTGTGAGGATTACAGGAAGGGTTAGAGTTAGGGTTACAGGAATTGTTAGTGTTAGGGTTACAAGGAGGTTAATCTAAGGGTTAGAGTTATGGTTATAGGGGTGGTTTTGGAGGATACCATGGTGTGACAGTGTCAGTGTTACAGGGAGGGTTAGTGTTAGGATTACAGGAAGAGTTAGTGTTAGGCCTCATTCACACACGAATCGGCCTGCACGTACAGCTCCGTGCTGCGTGCGGGGCCGTACCAAGTAGCTGCCAGGAAGGACAGGTGCTGCGTGTGATTAGAACGCAGCCCCCGTCCTTCTCTATGGGGTTACGCGGCCGTACGCCCTCCTACGCTCACCTCATTTGCAGGTCCGTAGGGGTGCGGGTGATCGTATTCATACGCCGCTGGAATGGAACATGTATGCTTCCCGGCCAGAAAACTCGCATCCCTACGGACCTGCAAATGAGGTGAGCGTAGGGGGGCGTACGGCCGCGTAGCCCCATAGAGAAGGACGGGGGCTGCGTTCTAATCACACGCAGCACCTGTCCTTCCCGGCAGCTACTTGGTACGGCCCCGCACGCAGCACAAAGCTGTACGTGCAGGCCGATTCGTGTGTGAATGGGGCCTTAAGGTTACAGGGTGGGTTAGTGTTAGGGTCACAGGGAGGGTTAGTGTTAAAGGGAGGGTTAGTGTTAAAGGGAGTGTTGGGATTACAGGGAGGGTTAGTGTTAAAGGGAGTGTTAGGATTACAGGGAGAATTAGTGTTAGGGGTACAGTGAGGTTTAGTGTAAGAGATACAGGGAGGGTTAGTGTTAGGGTTACAGGGAAGTTTAGTGATAAAAAGATTGTTAGGTTTACAGGGAGTTAGTGTTAGGGTTACAGGGATGGTTCATTTTGGGTTACAGGAAGGTTTAGTGTTGGGGTTATATAGAGCATTGGTATTAGGGTAACATGGAGGGTTGGTGTGAAGGTTACAGGGAGGGTTAGTGTTGGGGTTACAGGGGGGTTTGTGTTGGGGTTATAGAGAGGGTTTTTGTTAGGGTTACAGGGAGGGTTAGTGTTGGGGTTATAGAGAGGGTTAGTGTTAGGGTTACAGGGGGGGGGGTTAGGGTTGGGGTTATAGGGAATGTTGGTGTTAGGCTTA
>NW_017306760.1:889596-901108 GCF_000935625.1 Nanorana parkeri | reverse complement strand
TAGGGTGACGGGGGGGGTTAGTGTGGGGGTTATAGAGAGGGTGAGTGTTAGGGTTACAGGGGGGGGGTTAGTGTTGGGGTTATAGAGAATGTTGGTGTTAGGCTTACAGGGAGGCTTCGTTTTGGGGTTATAGAGAGGGTAGGTGTTAGGGTTACGAGGGGGAGGGTTAGTGTTGGGGTTACAGGGAGGCTTAGTGTTGGGGTTATAGAGAGGGTTAGTGTTGGGGTTACAGGGAGGCTTAGTGTTGGGGTTATAGAGAGGGTAGGTGTTAGGGTTACAGGGAGGTTTGGTGTGAGAACAAGCATTTGCATGTCTATTACAGGGACGGTTGGGGTCACCTATAGTAACAGTGACTGAAGCCCCTAACCTGGAAGACATGTAGCCTTGCTGGAAATTCCATTGATCTTTTTTTTTTCTTGACAATCTGAGCTGTAAGCCCTCATGAAGGGGGAGTGTTTGGGTCCCTGAAGCCCATTGGCTGTTTAATTTCCCCTAATTCAGAGTAACTAATATACTTCCTCTCTACGAATATTGGTTTGGTGCTCTTAATACTTTTTAATTTCTGCCATAAAGCCCTGATGGGGGTATCAGCATTTCCTCACTCTATCCAAAGCAATTTTATGATTTACTGAACTGCCCTCGTTGTTGCTTTTTCTGCCTGCTGGGAGTTCGGCTTCAAATGCGCTTCCTCCAATTTATTTTCCAGGTTTTGTGAGCAATCTTCACCTTCAATCACCAAGCTGCTGCAAATTGACAGTCGGGGAGTGATGGTGACAGGGATGATAAATGGCTGAAGCAGATGACGCATATTATAAATATCCAGCTCCAATATCACTGATAACGGTGATGGATTGTTCTCCGGGAGGGAACAAATACTGTATCAGAGGCCAGGTCTCATTGTGATATATACATGGGTAAGGTGCAGGACGTGGGGGCCTTTATGTACATGTGTGTTGTGCCATTTACTGCTACAAAAAAAAAA
Source organism: Nanorana parkeri (assembly GCF_000935625.1). NCBI lineage: Eukaryota > Metazoa > Chordata > Amphibia > Anura > Dicroglossidae > Nanorana > Nanorana parkeri. The sequence continues at coordinate 900,126 of NW_017306760.1, read as the reverse complement.
CAAAACAAGGGGAAATTATTTTTGGATCTTCAGTGAGCACATGATTGAGGTTATTGTTATAAGATTACTATAACCAGTTATGCCGCAGAGCCATTTTTATATTTTAGCTATGGACTTTTAAAATCAGAAGTATCATATGTTGATCCATTTAAAAAAGCAGCGGTAGGGTATTAAAGGAGAACTATGGGGTTAAGGCTTTTCCCCATAGTTCTCCTTAGGGTAACGGGAGGACACAAACTAGCGTCCTCCCGTCACCCTAGGCTCAGTAAACCGCGAGCTTTAGCTCGCAGTATACTGAGACGCTGCAGTATACCGCCAGCTGCTGCTCGCGGTATACTGAGATGCCGCAGCTGAAGCGGACCCCGACAATTGTGCCGGGATCTGCCCAGCTGTGTGACTGACAGCTGGCTCTGCCTATCTAGAGGCAGAGCCAGCTGTACCCGCCCCCTCCCCCGTCCGTTCCGCCAGTCAGCGCAGGCGGATCGGAGCAGGGAGAGGGGAATCCAGCCCCTCCCCTGTCACGGCAGAGAGCCGTGACAGGATCGAGAGGTGAGCGAACGCCGGTATGTGTTCGCTCACCTCCCGATCTACTGAGCCGACCTGTGACAGTCTCATTGTCACAGGTCGGCTAGAACTATGAGGTGAGTGAAAAGCACTCACCTCATAGTTCTCCTTTAACATTACTCATTTTATGAATGGGCTGTATTAGGCAGTGGAGTAACTTTGTGGTGCATAGTGAGGAGTGGGTAGTGTATCTGCTCTGCTCTGTAGCTACACACCTTCAGGCCATTTAAAATGAATGAAGAGAAATAAAAAGTAGGTAAGTGAGCCCATTTATAAAGCACAGCGGCGTGCCTTACAGGTGTGCATTGCACTCTGCTTGCTTCAAAACAAGCAAAGCCCAGTTAAATTGAATTAAGGAAAATAACATGCCAGGAGGAGAGCCTGCTCATGTCACTGGCTCCCCCTTCAATCATGCAGTTCTCTTTGTAGTGCTAGACACAGAGAACTCCATGAGGTACCGCAAGCTCCATACTGCAGCCTGCATTTTATGAATGAGCTGTCGAGTAACCTTGTGGTGCATAGTGAGGAGCAAATAGTGGATCTGTGCTGTAGATGCATGCTTTGAGGCCACTTAAAAAATTAGGAAAAATAAAAAGCACGGTCTTGTGATTGGCTTCTCCTCCAATCACAAAGTTCTCTGTGTAGTGTTAAGCAGTGAGGAGTGGCAGGGGAACACTGGCACGGTGAGTATCGGGGGGTTGGGGGCCCTCTTTGCATTGTCACTTGAATGGGTAAGGTGGCATGGTCCCTTTAAAACAACTCTGTAGCCATTAGGAGAACATGCAAATATAAGCACCTTGATGCTTCCCTGTCTCCACCAGGCACTGTGGTCTCTTCAGCCGACCCCTATTGATGTAGTAGAGGGTGGGAGGAACCACAGAGCCAAGTGAGGGGACATGCTCTTTGACACAGCTGGATGTGTCCAATAGCAGTGGTGCCTAGAGTTGTGCAAAAGAGCAAAGATTTATCACACCACCCACCTGACCTATAAGTATAAAGGTTCTTCTTCCATTGAGTGCTTTTCCGAGTGGCAACAGTTGCTCTGATAACATTTTACAGACATGGAAAAGAAAAACAATGTATAGGCTAGCCGCTAGGCAATGTAAAGGTCACCGAGATACAAGCTTGTATTGATAGTTTTGCTGCTGAAGGTAGTAGACTCTCTTGCGGTTTGATTTAAAGGGTAACTCGACTTTAAAAATATTTTTTTAAAACAATATATATATGTGTGTGTGTGTGTGTGTGTGTCACACAAGTCTTTTTGTAATTTAAAGTAAAAAATTACCTTTCCATGTAAAACCATAGCTGCTGTAATGTTGCCTATATGGTGCAATAATCCAATATGGTGACCTAGAGGCGTTCTGTAAACAGTTGGTATACAGAACATCCCCAGAAATGTTGCTTCTGCGTCTTTGGTTGGCTGACTGATATTCCCAGAAGTCTGCACTAAGGTACAAAAAGGTATTCATTTTTGGCATCCCTTGTAATAGACTGTATCCCCTATATAGTTATATACATGTGCTACTATAGAGATATGAGAACTAAATCGCCCAGGATGCTGTGCGGGAGGAAGCAAGAGGACTAGGGGCGGTAGTCACAGAGCGCGGGGGGCAGTCTAGGAACAGGATCTGAAATGTGCGGAGGTCCGTGAGACTGTGTGAGCGAAGGCTGCCCGCAACAGGGCAGTGTGGTCACTTCTGTCTGATAGGGACAAACAGGCTCTGTACCGCAGTGTGAAAAGACTATTGTCCAGAGTGAGAGAGATGGAGATTGAGTGCCCACACTGAGGCCTGGTGACGCGTCATCGGCGGAGGTATCACGGCCTGGTGATACGGCCGATCCAGCCCCTGAAGTGACCCAGTCAACCCAACTGAGTAAGGGGAATCGAACTGAGCCAGTGATGATTGTCGTCAGAGATCCTAGATGACCATAGACGAGCGGTAATGTGTTCCAGGAAACACTAGACAAGGGGTGATGTGTTCCAGGATACCCTAGACAAGGGGTGATGTGTTCCAGGAAACCCTAGACGAGGGGTGATGTGTTCCAGGAAACACTAGACGAGCGGTGATGTGTTCCAGGAAACCCTAGACAAGGGGTGATGTGTTCCAGGAAAACATAGACAAGGGGTGATGTGTTCCAGGAAACCCTAGACAAGGGGTGATGTGTTCCAGGAAAACATAGACAAGGGGTGATGTGTTCCAGGAAACCCTAGACGAGCGGTGATGTGTTCCATAGATGACTTCTTCTTCCTCCTAAGTGACGTTCTGACGAAAGAGGGACTTCCACCTGCTGCTGAAAGACATCATCGATTCCAAGATAACCCTGGGAGTGGTTAGAGGCCTCTGGGCCATTGTGACAATGTACTTTTACACATCTGCTACACAGTATGGGCCCCAACGTTGGCTAGCCTAGGACCTTACTACTGGCCAGTAGTCTAGAGGTGGTGTGATACTTTCCAGGGGAGATATTATAGTTTATTTATCACAAGATTCATTCCTGAGACAGTCTGGCGTCACAGGTTTCCATATAGGCAATAGATAGCCGCGATGACTGGGTGCCAGAGTGTCTCAGCCTCTTGTTGATTGTACTGTATGTGACTAGTACACCACCAAGACGATTATTTGGTATTCCTCAGCCATTAAATCCTTTACAAAACTCTGCAAAGGTGCGTTAGTGTGCTGTGGATCCATCATTGGGCGGTACACTGGTGCAGGGGGACAGAAAGACCCGTTACAACCAGCGGCTCCTATGGTGGTGAGCGCTACAAGACATTTAATTTTTTTGTGAGATAATCCCTAAGAGTTAATATCATTTAAATATGTGAAGCGGCGCTGTCACCCAACACAGTAAACAAATATGTGGAAAAAAAACAAATATTATAGTGAACAATACTATTGTGAAAAAAATAATAATCATTTCAAATCCAATTTTCTTATCCACCGTTTGTGTAAATCAAAGATGATTGTCTATAAAAAAAAAAAGTCTCAAAAGTGACTAATAAAGAAGCTGTCTTTGAGATGAAGTTGGGCTGTCGGTAGAGGAGAAAAGGTTAAGATCAGGATCAGTCTCATCTGAAGGAAGGAAGATCACAGCTTCAAATAGTGAGAGGAAGGAGTTTTATCCTACAAGAAGCACTTTGACACCCAAAGGTCTGAACACGCAGGTCAGAGGCTTATTTAGTAATTGTACAGTGTTGTTGCCATTGCTGTTAAATTTATGGTGAATGAGGTTTCATTCACAGTGACCCTCTTATTAAATTTGATACCGGTTAACCTGACTTCACTAGAGATGCCCCCGTAGGCCTAACACAAGCTGATCAATTAAAAATAACAAGTACGATGCAAGATTTAACTAGTGTCTGTGTTGTTTCTTTTTTATGATGTAAAAGGTTCATTAGCTAATGCTATAATGATGTGGAAAGAGCTGTAATTAATAACAAACAGTTTCATCTTTCAATTAGTCAAAACAGACATTAAAGTGAAGCTGTTGCTGTGCCCTTTAAAGGGTAAGTGCACTTTTGTTGAGAAAAACTGTTTGTTGCAGCAAGTCCTTTCCATGCAGATCCCTGAATTGGAGGGTCTGAGTTCATTATAATCAGTAGGTGGACTTCCTGTGTTGTAATAAGGAAAGGTGCAACTCCCAAACTACATCACTTGTGGGATTTTCCAGGTCTGCAAAAGTCAGGACTAGGGATGGGCTGCATGTTCGAGTCGAACATAGGTTCGACTCGAACATAGCCTGTTCTAGCGTTCGCCGAACATTACGGGATGTCCGCGGTCTGTTCGACCGCGGTACATCCCACAATGCACTGCGCCGTCCGAAACGGTAATTGGCTACAGTCTTGCACCTGACCGCAGGTAGGTCAGCCTATATAAGGCTGGTGATACCGCGGCCCTATTTAGTGTGTTGTAGGAGATAGAGAGAGAGAGGGTTCTAGTATAGTTAGTTACAGCAGATTGATAGAGAGTTATAGATAGTTATAATAGACTTGCATTGAGTTCTAAGTTCGAATTAGAACTTTGTCCATGTTCGAAGGTTCGAGTTAGAACCGAACACGTGGGTGTTCGGCTCATCCCTAGTCAGGACCTCCCAAAAATGGTCCCAGAAAGGAAAGCCATTGAACCAGCAACCGGGTCATGAGGGGCCAAGGCTCATTGATGCACATGGGAGTGAAGGCTGGCCTGTGTAGTCCGATCCAATAGAGGGAAGTGATGTAATTGTTCCTCAACAGGAAGTCCTCTGTACAATCGTCCCTGACCTTTTACAGCCACTTGCTACTTGTATTACTAAATGCAGATGTCAGAAATGAGAACACATGGCAGGAATGGGGGGAACCACAATTTGTGCACTGATGGTCTCTGTAGGAGTATAATGACATGCTTACATGAAGCTGTGGAAAACCTATGACCACTGAGCTGTGCAGCCAGCAGAGCTGAAGCCAAGAGGTCATAACCAATACCAGGTTCTACACTGGGCCTGCACAAGACTGAACGCACATTATTCAACCTCCTATCTTGCCCCCCATTATATCCATGTGGTGCACTGTTCAAAGCCCACTTCTCAAGACTGCAATAGTGAGGAGAAGCTATTTCTGGCACATGACATCTTCTCCTGAAAGAGACACTATATGTGTGCCCATTCCATGTCCTATGCCCATTCCACCATCTGGTGAACAGCAGAGGAGAGACTTAGCAGCAGAAGGGAGGGGGTCAGTGTCGACTTGGCAAAAAGTCAATACCCCGAGTGCAGATTGGACCTAGTATCCAAAAGGTCTTCAGACCAAATCTCCAATTTTTTTTAAGGAAATTAAAACTAAATTTTTCCTCTCCCAAGTCAAAAGCAGCCTGCAGTGTCCCTCATTTTTCAAAGCTCACGCCAACTTTCCCAAATCAGCGGCACGGACTAGCCTCCAGTCTCTCTATTAGGCATACCTGGGCCTCTTTAACTGGTTACGCTGACACAGGGCATTACATTGTGGAAGCCAGGGTGAGGCAGTGTCTATGCTCCAGTATGAGTCAATGCCCCAATAATAACTTTTGGGAGTTACTCTTGAGGGCCTCTCTATTGGTCATACCTGGGCCTCTTAGCTGGTTGCTTTGACAAAAGGCACTACATTGTGGGAGTCGGGATAAGTCAGTGCCGATGCTCCACTATCAGTCAATGCTCCAATAGTAACTTTTGGGAGGTACTCTTGAGTGCCTCTCTATTGGCCATATCTGGGCCTCTTAACTGGTCGCGCTGACACAGGGTACTACATTGTGGCAGTTAGGGTGAGGTAGTTGTTTTATGTGGTAATATAAGCCGTTAGTGTACAGAAGTCATGTTCTTAGAAGAGAACCCACAGAACAGGAACATAAAACGCATCACAGGAAACAAGTGCCACAGAGATGAATCATAGAGTTGCATATAAACTAAACATAACACTCATAACATCTCCCTCTTAATAAATGATCATTGTGAAATGTGGATGAATCCTTGTAATAACATATTTACAGGTTAAGTCTTTTGGGTGGTTGTGAATGTCTACCACTGCGGGTGAAAACTGGCCCTCGTTGTATAAAGTGTTTGTTAGCCCTCTCCGAGGTTACTGGGCTCTTCTCACCACTTACTGGCATGCTCTGCTCTTCACTCCCGTCCGATATACCTGCTTGCTCCGGACTGTCATTAACATTAGTCTGTGGCATCATCACTGTACATTCCCTACCACCAATTGGTGAGTTTGCCCTTGCATTACCAGGCGAGTCTGGCCTGTCAACTGGATAATGTGAATCAGGCTTTTCAGCCACACGCAGATCCACACGATTGCGACGATAGAGAGTTCCATCAATGTCCACAACATAGGAGCATGGTGCAACCTTTCGCAGACAAGTACCCATTCTCCAACGACTTGTTCGATCTCCAGGCAGCGGTTTCATACGGATTCGTTCCCCAATATTCAATTCAGGCAAATCTCTTGCAGATGTGTCATATTGTGCCTTGAACACTTGCCTCTTAAGCCGTAACTTTTCCGGTACCCCGTGTATCACAGAGGGTTCAAGTAACTTGTTGAGGACAGGTAAGGAGGTCTTTAATCTTCGTGACATCAGTCTCTGTGCTGGGCTACTATCCATGCCCACAGTTGGAGTGTTCCTCCAATGTAAGATGGCCTTCCACTGGTCTTTACCATCACTTTGTGCTTTCTTGCATAAAGTTTTTACAATCTTCACCGCAGATTCAGCTTTGCCGTTAGCCTGTGGATGCCGTGGTGAGGAAGTTACATGCTCAAACTCCCATTCAAAGGCAAATTTTCTGAATTGTAAGCTTGAGAACTGAGGGCCATTATCAGAAATCACTTTATCTGGTTGGCCATGACGTGCAAACTGCGCCTTGCACCTCCTAACTGTAGTTTCAGTGGATAAGTCAGGAAGCAGTTCAATTTCCCAGAAGTCTGAGTAATGATCAACTAATATCAGGTACTCTTTTCCCGCATAGTTGAATAAGTCTATACTGACAATCTGCCAAGGACGTGTAGGTATCTCATGTGACATCATGGTCTCTTTTTGTTGCAAGTGTGCATATTCATTGCAGGTGGGACAATTGCTGACAAAATCTTTGATTTCACCTTGCATATTAGGCCAGTAAAGAGTATCGCGAGCTTGTCTGTAGCATGCCTCACCCCCGATGTGGCTTGAGTGAATGCGTAATAACATTTCTGCTCTCAGTGACTTTGGCACTATAACTCTTGGGCCTTTGTATAAGATACCATTTTGTACGCTGATCTCATCTCTGAAGGACCAATACTCCTTCACAGTTGCAGGTGCTGCATCCTTGTCACCAGGCCACCCACTTAGAACAATAGACTTCAGCGCTTGTAAAGTTTCGTCTCTGTCTGTGTGCTGTAGAAGCTGATGTAGCCGCTCATCTGTGACGTTAAGATAGTCTGCTTGATTGATTTCGGCAAAGAAATGTTGTTCCTGTTGCAGCAAACAAACTGTATGATGCTCATGCTCACTTCTGGGTGTCACATGATTCACAGTAGCTCTGCTCAGGGTATCACTGATGTACATTTCAATTCCTGACTTGTAGACAACATTGAGGTTGTAATGCTGCAATGTAAGCATCATGCTCTGCAAACGCTTAGGAGCACACAAAAGGGGCTTTTTAAATATGGCTATTAAGGCCGTGACACACTGCACGTGAAGCAGTGCGGAGCGGTGGCGCGCTGCCTTTGCGAGCAGTGTGTCATGTCACTTTCTTCTCGGCACCTCAGCTTGCGAGAGCTCGCAGAGCTGAGCGTGCCGAGATGAACAATTTCAACTTCAGCCAATCGGCTCGCGCGTATAAACCGGCGCAACGGGATGCGACGTCTGGCCGGTTGTTACAGACGAGCCGATTGGCTGAAGGTGCAGTCAATCATCTGACTGCACTCAGCTCACACACTGCACGCGAAGCTCCGTGCCGGAGAGCTTTGCTTCGCTCTGCACGGCTTCGTGTGCAGTGTGTCACGGCCTTTAGTGGTTTGTGATCTGTTTCAGCTGTGATCGTATCACGTCCATAAAGATAGTGATGGAAACGCTGGCAGGCAAACACAATGCTTAAACATTCTTTTTCAATTTGAGCATAATTTTGCTCGGCTGATGAAAGAGCTCTGGATGCATATGCAACTGGCTGCTCATCTTGCAATAGACAACATCCTAGGCCATTCTTGCTGGAATCACTTTGTATTGTAACAGGTTTTGTGACATCATAATATTTCAACACAGGAGCGGCGGTGACCAATTGTTTTATTTTCTCCACTGCCTGGTCATGTTTGGGAAGCCAGTGCCAAACTGCATCCTTATCCAGAAGTCTTCTTAACGGCTGACACACCTCAGACAAGTGTGGCATAAATTTAGCTAGATATGTGACAAAGCCAATAAAACGCTGTACTGCTTTGGCATCGCCAGGCTGTGGCATGTCCACAATGGCTCTAATCTTATCAGGGTCTGCTTTTAAGCCTTGTGAGGACAGGATATGTCCATGGAAATGGACTTCTTGCACCTTGAACTGCAATTTCTTTACGCTGAGTCTCAGCCTCACCTGCCTGCAACGCTCCAGTAGTGCTATTAGCTTCTCATCATGGTCATGCACAGCTTCTTCATCTGTATCACCACAGCCAACTATGAGAATGTCATCAGCTATTGGCTCAATTCCATGGAGCCCACATAATAGTTCATGCTGCTTTCGTTGATCTACTTCTGGCGCTAAAGAGACTCCAAATGGCAGTTTGAGCCATCTTTTTCTGCCCCAAGGAGTCCAGAATGTGGTCATGTAGCTACTCGTTTCATCTAGTTTGCACTGCAAAAAGGCATCTCTAGCATCAACAAGGGTAAAGACCCGTGCTTTGGGTAGTTTGTGCAAAACATCGCCAAGTGTCGGCATTAAGTAGTGTGACCGTCTCAGGGCCATATTCAAAAACTTGGGATCGATGCAAATTCTGATCTTCTCAGGCTTCCTAATAACAACCATGTTGCTTATACAGTCCGTAGGCTCTGATACTGAAGTAAGATGCCCTTCAGCTTCATACTTATCCAGTTGCGCTTTGACCTGCGGCTTAATGGCTACTGGCACATTGCGTGGGGCACATTGTACTGGTGGAATGGTAGGGTCAAGTTCAAAATGAACCTCTCCTGGAACAAATACTATGGGGCCATCACCTTTTTGAGTAGAAGCAGCGCAGATTCAAGTATTTCTGACACCATGTTTTATGTGGTAATAATGACAGTATAAGCCGTTAGTGTACAGAAGTCATGCTCTTAGAAGAGAACCCACAGAACAGGAACAGGAAACAAGTGCCACAGAGATGAATCATAGAGTTGCATATAAACTAAAAATAACACTCATAACAGTAGTGCCTATGCTCCAGTATCAGTCAATGCTCCAATAATAACTTTTGGGAAGGACTCTTGAGGGCCGCTGTGTAAAAAAAATAAATTAATTTATGTCATCACATCTTAAGATTCCAGCAATTCTAGGTCTTATTTAGTTTACAGTTTATTTGATGCCCTGGTGCAGCTAAACCTCCTCACTTGCCAATTACCAGGGAGCAGAGGCACAGAAAAACACTGAACGTCTCTACCATGGGTACAGAAACAGCAACACAATTCATTTTTTTTTTTTTAGCAAACCTATTTTGGTGTGACAGGCATAGGAGGAGGACATCTCCCTGGCAGAGTCACAAACACAGCAACACAAACCTCATTCTGTTCAATACTAACATTTTTGTCTGGAGTTGGGCTTTAGATATACTTCAAACTCCAGACAAAAACATATTTTTTTCCATTTTTAGGGAAGGGTTCAAATCCCTGTCAATATTTTCCTTCTGTGTCCAATTGTGGATAACTAAAGTAGGACAACGTTTTGGGCTTTCAGAAACACTTTGATTAATAATAATAATTTAGCAGATTCTTCAGCATCTGTGCTGGGGAATGCTTTGTTCTGTGAATGTCCATGTGCACCTCAGTGGGTATAAATCGATCCGAGCGGTTCCAATTTCTTCTTTGCTTGTTGAGTTTGGTTCAGATATACACTGAAGGTCTTCGGTTGCCATTGAGCGAGTCAGGAAATTTGGTGCATCTCCGCACCTTTAAGGATGATGGGGTTACTTTAAAGCTGGGGTGAGCAACTCCGGCCCTCCAGCTGTGATTGAACTACAAATCCTAACATCAGTCTTGCAAAACCTTATGGGACTTGTAGTTCCACAACAGCTGGAGGGCCGGATTTGCCCACAGCTGCTTTAAAGGCATAATTTCTGTCAATTTATTATTCGCTATATGCATCCCGGAGCTCTGTTAGGACTCATTCACATCAGTCTGGATCGTTTCAGCATTTTTACAGAACTCACTGGAACCTGCAGCAAGGCAGGCTTGTAGTACGAAAACAGCAACAGCAGAAAAAAGTGCCCCTTCTGCAGGGCTGTAGCTCCCATGGGGCGAGTGAGGCACTCGC
>NW_017306760.1:876306-888537 GCF_000935625.1 Nanorana parkeri | reverse complement strand
AGGCAACAGGGGCGCCAGGCGGCCAACACAGCTGTGGCTCGCCAGGGAGAAGAGGAGCGGCACAAGCTCCAGCTTCTCCTCCGATCCCCGCTGCTCTCCCCCACTGTATGGGCAGAGGACTCTGTGTCCTCAATCTCTTTTTCTATTTCAAAAGGGAAATGTCAGGGGTCAGTTTAGATCCCTAATATTTCCCCAAAGCCCCCCCAACAGTAAAAAAAAAGCAAAAACATCCACACACACACAAGTGACATGTGCAAAGACAATTTTCTGTTCTTGCCTCAGGCGCAAAAGGAGCTAGCTACGGCTCTGCCCTTCTGTAACTGGTGATCGGGTGCAGAAAAACACCAATCACCGCTCACAGTGTGACCGAGATCTTAGACTAGAACTAGGTACCACACTTTGCGGAGGTGCCTGGCGGCGGCACAGCAGCTTCACATTACGTAGGTGTACACTGGTAGAATTTTGAACACACTTCTGTACAAAAAAATGCCATCAGACACTTGGCGAATGTCGTTTGAAATTCGGTTTGATTTTTGTTTGGATTTAACATTCGATTTTGGATTGAATGGCGTTTCCTGAGTGAAAAGCACATTCACTGTTGGAATTTTTTTCTCTTTTGAACAAAATTCTAACATGCTTCTTCGACTTTTTCCATCGGTGTGATCAAAATTGATCATCGACCATCAACTATTAGAAAGTCGAACGAACGTTCTGAAATCGATTGTTTCACATTCTACCCATGTAAACCCAGCTTATGTCTGCAAACACTAGTTACTAGGGATGCACCGATACTGTTTTTTTGGTATCGAGTATGAGTACCGATATTTTGCTTTCGGTACTCACCCATATGAGTACTGACACCAGTACTTCTGCTGGCATGGAGCTGGCTTCCCGGGTAATCAGGAAACCGGGCGGCATGTCATTACCCGCCACCCGGCTTCCTGATTGCCTGGGAAGCCGGCTCCATGTTGTTTGGCCGGCTCGATTGGCTGGGAAGCCAGTTTCCCGGGCCAATCACAATCAGCATCGAGCCGGCGCAGCAAGTAATGACCCGCCCCCCAGCTTCCTGATTTGCCAGAAAGCCGGTTTCCCAGCCAATCAGCAAGGAGCTAGCTGTTCGGCTGGCTCCATGCTCATTGGCCGGGTGAGCTAGCTGTTCGGCTGGCTCCATGCTCATTGGCCGGGAAGCCGGCTTCCCAGCCAATCAGGAAGCCAGGAGGCGGGTCATTACTTGCCACCTGGCTTCCTGATTGCCCGGGAAGCCGGCTCCATGTTCCCCTACGGCACTGTCGGTCAGAGGAAAATTTTCCTCTGACTGGAAGTTCCGGTCTCAGGGAATGAATCAGAGCATTTGGGCGAGGACGAGTACTCGCCCAAATACTTGATATTGGTGCATTCCTACTAGTTACGTCTAATTGTATACCTTCAGCGCTCTTTTTTATTCTTACTAATTACATTTTTATTTTTTTTTAAGTCTTTTTTTTAAGTCAGCAAAAGGGTACCGAAATCTGTGTAAAAAGCAACACCACAATGTTTACAAAACCAGCACAATCTTATGTGTATTTCTTTTAATGGAATGGTAAGTATGAATGGTGTGACCCCAAACATATTTGCAATTCACAAATTAAAATTAATTCAGATAATAATTAGATAAACTCTATATATATTAATATCTCATTCATATATTAAACAAAACATTTAAATTATACAAATAAAATTTCAAAACCAATATCTATTTTTGTAATAATGAACATTTACCCTGTTGATCTTTAAAACATTTAAAAGAAATTAAATTGTTCTAAAAATTAAATACAGATTTATTATTGCGACTCAATCTTGAAAATATTCAATCTGTGATGATTATTATCACTAATTTTCACTTGCTATTTTTACAGTATATTTCACAGAATGTTATTTTTTTCCAGCGTCATTTCCTTTAGGTTATATATTTTTAATTTGTCTAAAGGTGCAAATAGAAAAAAAAATGGAATGGAAAATCTTTGCTAAAACTGGATAATATTTTAAAATTGGAAATTAACATTTTGCATTTTTATATACATAAATGTGTTGATGCTTTGAATTTATTAAAACAGAACTCCGGGGGAAAAAAATTCTTAACCCTTGCAGTGAGGTTACCCCTGCAATACAAGAGTTATGTGCTCTTTGGTGTTTAGGTTAAAAAAAAAGAAAAGTTATACTCCCCTGATTCTGACAACTCTTAGACCGATCCCTTCAGCCTTGTACCCCTCCGCAGCAGTGGTTAAAGTATCCTCGAGTCATCATGTCCAATACACTGTGTATAGGGCGTGAGGACGCCGAGGGACATAGTTTGAGGGTTCAGGTGATTATAACCATTTTATTTTCCTCCCCAGACATAAACGAGCACTTAACCATTGCGCTGTGGGAGTAGCCCCACTGCAAGGGTTAAGATTTTTTTCCCCCAAGACTTCTTTAAACATATTAGCTCATTCCAACCTTTACACACTTTAATCAGCTGGTAGTGTGTTGCACGCAGGATATGCAGGATACACCGCAAAGAGCATTTGGTGGCCACACAGTCTGAGATTTGTCAACTTAGTCAATAATGATGATTCTCACAGCATGTAATATACACAATATGGCCGAAGTATGTGGACACCTGACCACCACACCTACACTATAGCCAAAAGTACATGGACATCCCTCCAAATGATTAAGTTCAGGTAATTAATTTTTCCTGAAGGGTATTGTTAATGCTACAGCATAAAAAGACAATTTAAATAGATTGTGTAGCAACAGTTCAGTGAAGACCCTTTTTAAGCTCCAGCATGACTGTGCCCCTGTGCTCAAAGCCAGCTCCATAAACACATGGGGCGACGTGTTTTGTGTGGAGGAAAACAAGCACAGAGCCCTGACCTCAATCCTACTGGGCACCTTTTGAACACATACGGAGAGCTAAGGGCCCATTCAAACCATATGTGTTGGGCTGCGTTGGGCAACTTTCCTTAACATAGAATGAAACCTTTTTTTTGCATACATCTACTGTTAGCAAGCAGTAGACATGTGCAAAAACATAAAAAATAAATAGAAAAAAGTTAACAAAAATAGATAAAAACTTACCTGTGTCTCCAACGCTCACTCCCGTCCAAAGATCTGAAGATTCTCAAACGGCCAAGAAGGATCATGGGGCGGCGCATGTGCAGTAGACATCTTTGCCCGGGAGAAAAGGAGAGACACAGTGTAAGTCAATGCACGCAGCCCGGCAGCGTGCACCCGCACAGACTTTGTGGGACACAGAAGACAGTGCTGGATCAGAGACCAACACCAACACTGAAGGGACTCCTGATAACTACTGGAAAGAAGAAGATGATCGGATCAAGAGGCATCATTTAAGGCAAGCCCTTAAAGCAGATTTGGGAAGTGGGGTGTGACTTTAATGTCACTTTTAGTTCTATTGTCCATCACAACGTGCTGCAGTGCACAGAAATAAACGAAATGTAATTCCTGTGGTCATCAATGCAGTGCCTTGTAAAAAGGCATCACATCGCCCCCTCACAATACACACCAACCTCTTGGTCTTGGTAAATTTTTAACACAGATGTATCATGAAACAAAGACTGTCCCTCAAGATACCATGTACACCCCATTCCCTGCAAGTCATAAAAAGAGAAGTCTAAAATACAGAATCCGCTAGACATCTAGTCACATGATCTCTGCCCAACAGATCAGAACTCTGTTCTTCCTCTTCAGCACATATCATTCGACCAAACGCTTACAAATGTCAGATCCCAGAGCAGAGAAGGCATGTATTAAAGGACATCTGTTTATGACTTTAGGGGTGAGGCCATGGTGCTTGGTGTATTTGAGGACAGGCTTCCTTTAGGTTCACCCTTGCCAAAGCATTATCTAACTTGTGTCTGTATTTGGTCTAAATCATTGCTGGTTTTTTTTTTTTACTAGGGAAGTCAGTCATAATATTTGAATACTTTCTGTTGTAACAAGTTTGTCCTGTATTTTGCCTAGTAATGTCCTATTACTTTAGCCAGATATATTGAACGTGCAGGACTAGGGAGCAATTAGAAGGTAGCCAACAGTAAGTCATTTGCTATGCATCTTTTAGCTTTTGATGCTACTCAATTTTATAGACTCCAGTTGGTGGCACAAGATGGCAGGAGGGGAGCTGCCAGAATAAATTACAAATGTTAAGTATCCCTAGCCCTGCCGGGGTAACATACACATAACATGGAAGCACAGAGAGGTAGAGTAGATCCTAAACATGCCATTTTCAAACTGCACTATATGACCAAAAATTTGGACATTTGACTTTAGGTGTTACCAACAAATGGTAGTGTTATAGGAGAACTATGAGGTGAGCGATTTTCACTCATCCTCATAGTTAGAGCCGACGTGTGACAATAAAACTGTCACACGTCGGCTGTATTGATCAGGAAGTGAGCCAACACATACCATTGCTCGCTCACTTCCCAATCATCTCCCTGCAGAGAGCGGTGGCTGCAGGGAAGCTCACTATATACTGAGCTCTGGGTAACGGGAGGAGGGTAGTATATGTCCTCCTGTGACCCTAAAGAGAACTAAGGGATACATGGTAACCCTACAGTTCTCTTTTAATGCTGCAGCATACAAAGACAATTTATACAATGGTGCCCCTCCAACCTTGTGCCAGCATGACTGTGCCGCTTGCACAAAGCCAGCTCCATAAAGGCACTGTGTGACATGTTTGGTGTGCAGGAATTTGAGTTGCCTGCACAGAACCATGACCTGAACGCTACTGAGCACCTGTGGGATCATTCAGAACCGATTGTGAGCGAGCTAGGTCTTCTCATCCAACAGCAGTACCTGACATCACAAACGTTCTTTCGGCTAAATGGGAACACATTCCTATAGGCAAAATCTTAGGGAAGCCTTCCTAGAAAAGTGGAGGCTGTTATAGACCACAAGTTGGGGCAACTACATATTAATGACTATGATTTTAGAATGGGATATCCAATAATATAGTGTGATGGTCAGGTGTCCACAGACTGTTGGCCATTAAGTGTATACTCCCTCATCACAAGAAGCACCCTAGCATCTACCATCCATGCCCTCCTCCTGCACATCATTACACTTACTCACAAGTGCCCTAAAGAATGAAAAGAAAATTCTAATAAAAGTACTAATATGTACATTGATGTATAAAGGATAAATGTCTATGATCTCTTATGGTATGTGTTTTTCCACACTCCTTCACTCAAGCACTGTAAGGCATCAAATATTGAGCAGTGAGTTGAACAAGCCTTTAAATTAAAGGCATTAAGGATTGTGCAATGTAACGAGATTACATCAGCCATATATCAATACAGATTTCTTTATACCACCCTCAACCTCGAAAGCTGTGCGAGATATTTGAGGCATCACAGTATACTTGCCAACACTCTTAGAACATGTGAAACACAACTAGCTCACACTCTGCGCACAAATGACAAAACTCTGCCTAGATACACCTAAACACCATCAAGACCCCATGTCCTTTTCAGTCCCAGACCCACCCTAACCGAATCCTGGCAGTCTAGAACTGTTGGCAAGTATTTGTTAGTACTGTACATTGCTCAGTATCCTAGATAAAAACAAAGTCTACACCAAAGGCCTAAAAAATGTTCTCAGTAAAATATTCCATTGGTATACTGTTGGTGTATTATCATAAATATTTTTATGAAAAAAAGACACCCCCTTTAAAGCCCAACCGTTCATTCTACCATCTGTCCTTATGGAATACTTCCTTCTGTGCAATATCCTTTGGGTGCTCAGAAATACAAGCCCCGTTGATGTCACTGAGTTTATTGTCAGGTATTTCTTCCTGGCTAGTACATAATTTAAGTGCCCTGGTAATAAAAACATCCAGATTAAAAGAGGAATCAGCATCCTTGTTGATAGAGCTCTGGTCCTCCTGATGAGGACAAGGTTGATGTTCTTCTTGCATCTCAGAAACAGGACTCGGTGGACATTCAAGTCCAACTTGGGTGCTCTTCACCCACTGAGCTATCTCCAGAAACAGATTGGATGGCTCTTCTCCCAAGGCAATATCTCCTGCAGGTGGTATAGTAGTCTTTTTCCAATTGGAAAGATCCAAAATAAGTTTAGGTTCAGAGTAATGGTGGGGCTTGTTGTCTCTCCATAGTAACTTATCGAGGTAGGAGGGTGAGCCTACTTTGTATTCACACGACCTTCCACAATCCCCCTCAAAAACCCGATCCATAGAGGAGTGTGACTGTTCAAGGAATCTTTCCGAGCTACTTTGAGAGTACTTGCGGGGGTCAACTTGAGCTTCTTCAGCAAGTGACCCTGATCCAGCACGTGGGTCCCGCTGAACATCACTCATGGCGTGGCTATGGCCTTGTCTCCAATCCTGGTCAGAAGACATACTCACTTGATATCTGCAAAAAAAGGATAGAAAACGTATACATGGGTAAAACAAAACAAAAGTATCACAACGCTTGGTTAGAAAAAAGCAATTACTACAGTCAATAGAGTAGAGGGAAGTCTTAGGCCCAAAAGCTGGTAGAAGTACAGAAAAATTAGGACCCACACTAAGTACTTTTTATGCCACTATGCCTTTTCCAGGTAAAGCTGCCCCCAGTTTTTATATCTTGCTGTAATACTGGATATTGGTTAACTACTATACACAAAATGGAAAGAAAAAAAAAATAGATACACTTTTAGAATATATTGTAACTCCCAATATTGTAAAATCTAAAACTGGATCTAATTAAATGCAACAGCAATTTCTAATACCACACGTGGCATTATAGGACATAGAAAAAGCAAGGGGTATGTAGAAGGAAGGATTTAGCTTGGCCCCTTATGCCTGTCCAGAAAGTTCAAATCTTGATTACTCCACAGTCATAGATGTCCACCGAAGTGAGTAATACTTACTTCACTGTCAGATACTCACAGAAGTTAGTAATACTGATGCTACAGTCATAGATGCCCACAAAAGTGAGTAATACTTACTCCACAGTCATAGATGCCCACAGAAGTGAGTAATACTTACTCCACAGTCATATATGCCCACAGAAGTGAGTAATACTTACTCCAAAGTCATAGATGCCCACAGAAGTGAGTAATACCTACTCCACAGTCATAGATGCCCACAGAAGTGAGTAATACTTACTCCACAGTCATAGATGCCCACAGAAGTGAGTAATACTTACTCCACAGTCATAGATGCCCACAGAAGTGAGTAATACTTACTCCACAGTCATAGATGCCCACAGAAGTGAGTAATACTTACTCCACAGTCATAGATGACCACAGAAGTGAGTAATACTTACTCCACAGTCATATATTCGCCCGCAGAAGTGAGTAATACTTACTCCACAGTCATAGATGCCCACAGAAGTGAGTAATACTTATTCCACAGTCATAGATGCCCACAGAAGTGAGTAATACTTATTCCACAGTCATAGATGCCCACAGAAGTGAGACAAGTTTGCCTGTTTATGCGATAGCCAGCTAAAAGACAAGCCTGAGGGTGATCAGATCCTGCCATAGTGGCCTTGTTTGTCTACACCAGTCTGCAATTATAGTTCCAGAAATTAAACATTTTCACCAGATTTCCAGTGTCCAAATTGTGTCATCCCTATTCACTACATAATGGATAAATGTTAGCTATATCCCAGGAGGACTTGGGCATATGCATCAGTGATGTCATCACTTGGAGATGTTAAATCTGCCAATTATTATAAAGACTGCACTACTGACATAGCCATCATTCAAACGTAGAGTTCACTAGATGCCGTTCGGCTCCGTTGTCACCGGGTCTAGTTTCTATGCTATATTTCTCTTTAATCTCTCCGGCCGATACGCCCAAACTTTTGTACATGAGCAAATGGGAGCCTGATTTGGGGGGAGTCCCCGGACATGGCTGAATGGGGGAAGATCTGGTCGGCAGTTGCCACATGTTCATCCAATGTTTTGGCTCAGGAGAATGCGCATATGCTAATGTTTTGTTGGTATCTGACACATGATAGAATCAGTAATTTTGCCCTTATGTTTTCAGGGCTATATAGCCCATGGTTCGCTTCTTCCTATATGGTGGCAGGGCCCGAAGGTTTGTAAGCTCTGGATACGGGTGTACAATCTAATTAGGTCGGTTCTGTCCTGCACCTTGGTTCGCAATCCCTGGGAAGCACTCCTCAACTGGCCCGTCTCGCAGCTCTCTAAAACAAGTAGACGACTGACCAGCTTTATTTTTTGGCTGCCCGCCAAACCATAGCTAAAGCCTGGGAACAATGTATAATGTCATTTGGGGAGGTTGAACGAATGGTCATGGGCATCGTGGTGCATGAGAAGCTTTTAGCTGTACTGAATGACTCCCACCTCAAAATATGGTCTCCATGGATGGACTATAATCGCCATCTGAATTTAGGCCATTCCCTGCTTTTACTTTAAAGACTGAAGCGATATGTGAGGTTTTGAGTCCTGATCGCTCTCCGCATGTTTCCCTCCATTGTCTCTCTTTTCGCTAACCTTCTAGTCTGTTTCTTAATGTTTTGGCATTGTATCTCTTCTTTCCCGTGTCCCCCTTCCCTCCCCCTTGTTTTTTTATTCCTCTCTCCCTCTTTTTCTGAGTTTGGCGCAAGTTGAGTGTGACCCTCCTTGCGTTCTAACACCATAAGTACTATAAATACGAGCTTAATTTCCTTGGGAAGGTCATGTTTTTCCCCTGGGTCGGGGTTGGGTTGTTCCCTTCTGTGAGGGGGTGGCCAGGACCGACCTCGGGGACATCCCCTGTTTCCTCCCCCCGTATCCGGTATGTTATGCTTATCATTCTGTTGCGCTGGCCTTCTCTTTTTCTTATGATTTGTTGTTGCCTATGGAAAATACTTATTGGTCTTTTTTTTATGATCTGCCTCTCTTTTGAAGTGTTATCGTCTGTTTCAGTTCATTATACTGTTTTTTCTTTCTCATAAAACAAATACAAAAAACTCTTTGTACACAAATGTAGAGTTCATCCTAACAACCCAAAATGCAGCCCATCGGATTTTTGTAGGAATTGGTCCTCAAAGGAGATTGTGTCAAACTTCTTTACTAGATTTTTCGTTTAAAGTTGATTTAGGATAATACATCTATCACTTGCTCACAGATGCTTGGATATACCCAGGTTAATTGGATGCCCGTGCCCTGCAGTAAACAAAAGACCATATGGCCAAATTCTAATGAATTCTAATGAATTTATCCAACGTGCTCCAAAGAGCCTCAGAAGCTTTCAAATGACACATTGGGGTCACTGTGCGTTTTGAAGGGGACTGATTGGAAATGCAAATTCCATTGCCAAGTGTCACATTTGGGCACACTATGTTAATAGACACCAGTGACCAGGCTAGCTTGCTCTTCCTTAATACCAGTCACTTTACTTTACCTACAAAACCTAAACCTTTTTATCTATAACATATTTACTGTGTGTTATTAATTGACCAAACTTATAAAATTACTTCTGTTTTGTAGTGAAGTAATATATAGCAGTGCGTATAAATATATAAATCTACCCAAATATATAAATTTATGTTTATGTGCGTTGTGAAAATCCAGACAACCTCAGTACTTTTCCAGAGTAGCGTTTAATTCAACAAATGCAGATGAACAGGAACAGTCCAACAGAGTAATACAGAGTAATAATAAAATAAAGTAAAATAATGAAGATTCCCAGTGAGTACCCTTCTCTATACCATCTCTCTCGCCCTCTTTCTCTCTCTCTCTTCCTCTCTCTCCCTATTTCAGTCTCTCCTTGATATACTCATTTTCCTCATTCACTAAAATGTGGAAGAAGCTGATTGGTTGACCAGAGAAAAACCTTTGATCTTGTTGTTACCAAACAGATTCTTCATTCCCATCTACCCTGTAACAATTGCATCTCCTTTGAAATGCTTTCAGCTGTCCTCTGTCCTATTGTTTGACACCACTTGCATTGTTTTTATGTAATCACAAATACAAGACTCTGCTGGTGCCACCAAGCATCTTATCAATGCCATTAACATATGCCTCTCCCTTATTGTTTGTGGGGGGAGAGTTTGTTATTTAGTTAAGCATACACCCGAAATATACCCCATAATACTTCTACTTCAAATCATAATTTACAACATGTTTCACTGTTCTATGTCCAAGTGGCCTTGGACAGTTTATTACATTAGACTGGGCAGTTTTAAAGGACTGCCACAATCACCCTTACCGAAATGTAACTGCTAGGCAAACATCGGAGTCCATTCATAAGGCAGCACATTTATAAAGTACAGAAGTATGATGGAGAAAAAAAAAAAAAGCTGGTCACATGTCATATTGTGTCCAATCACAGAGTTCGCAATCCCATTATAACTCAGCCCCTTAGTCTACCACAGTGCAGGTCTTACCTGTCCCAGTTAGACAGCTGGCTCTGACTGGCCTCCATCAGTAAGATGTCGTCGATCTCGTCCTCTATCCGGAAGGGATGTAGCGATATGGGCTCATCCTCTGGACAGGAATAGGGACCCATATAAGAGTGCTGTAAAGCCACTTCAGCTATTAGCCGGTCCATGGGGTTGAAGGTCAGGATTTTCTCCAAAAAATCGATAGCTGGGGATAAGAAACAATGCTAACTTCATGCTGATGAATAAGGAGGCACTGCTTCAAAACACAGTCTCATTTATTTAAAGGGTATCTAGAACTTAATTTTATGATAAAATGGTGAATGGTTAGAAGCTCTGTCAGTTTTTATTGCGGGCTCAGTCCTTGTTGGGGAGATTTACCCTCTCCATTTGTCTTGGTGACCATTGGTGACCAAAGCAATGTGAAAATTCAAAATGTCTTTGGAACAGGAGGTAAGAAGACATCTTCCAATGGGGACATCTATTCCAGTGACAACTGTCTGACAAGAGATTATTCCTCATTTGAAGAGATTTTCTTTTACTTCCTATTGTGTCTCCAGGTCAGAAAATAAGGGGAAATCTCCTCAACTGACAAGGAGAGGAAGACATGGGTTTTAACTATTACCTACCCCATCCAAAATTAAAAAGTATTGACGCCATATATTTATACCACATAACTTAATTCTCAAGCTAATATTTCTGGTTAAGAGCAGCCACCCCAAGGGTAGCAAAGTACCTTTAATACTGCTAAAAAATATCTTCTGTGCTCCTGGAGAGTCCAGCGACCCCATAAACCAATGGAGTGTGGGGTGGCAGGGGGTGGTGTTAGAAGCCAATAACAGCTTTTATTCATTTATAGGTTTAGGTTAAAGCTGAAGTCACTGCCTCTGATCCATGTGTGTGGCTGGGCTCCTCATGGGCACAGAGTAGGATTCATCACTGGAAATGGTGGATACTTAAAGGGATGATACAAATATTATGGAGGTTGTGTCACTATTTGCATAGTAGACTGTGCTGTCACAACAGTTGTATAAAATACAACAATTCATAGTCATACCGGTAGTTGATATTCACATTAATGTGAAATGAGAATTTATAGTTTATTTTCCTGAAGCCATTTGCTCATTGATATTGTATGGCCAACTCATATACTGACATCTTGTGGTCATTCTGGCTATTGCACTATGTGTATTCCCTCCCCTCTATGATGTATTTCCCCTTTCTTTAGGAGACCAGTTGTTTCTAGTGTCATGGCCGACAGTAACATGACCACATGTTAATCTACATTGCATGCTTGGAAACATTACTATCTCCGACCTTCAAATACCATCTATTCATTCATTTGCGTATCCTGCTGTCTGCTGTAACCTGCTGCACGAATAAAGCACTTTGTGGATGAAAGGGTATTTGGTGAGTTCAGCTATCTGATCAGGATTGTCCGCAGTGATTACATCTGCTTATACAAGCCAGGCATAGAGGTCTCAGCAAGGGATAAATCGCTAATACAACAAATCGGAGTCAGAATATAGACAATTCTAATGGTTTAGTATACAATATACATACACACATAGATTTTTCTCATTCCGCCTGGGGGCTGAACGAAAGAAATCTAAAAAGATTGCTCTATCCACGCTGAACAGCGCAGATGTATGAATCTCCCCTACAGGACGCAGTCACTGTTCGGCCAACTATTTTGCACCCGGCTCCTTTAACCAGTTGCCGTCCGCCCGTAGTAGAAAAACGGACGGACGGCACTGTCGCATTAGCGGGCACGCACGGGCAGAAAAGACCCGTCCAATGCGAACACCCGGTACCGGGTGTTTCACATATAGGCGATCAGCGGGTCCATAGCCCG
>NW_017306760.1:839284-875749 GCF_000935625.1 Nanorana parkeri | reverse complement strand
ACTGTCACAGGTCGGCTCAGTAGATCGGGAGGTGAGCGAACACATACCGGCGTTCGATCACCTCTCGTTCCTGTAACGGCTCTCTGCTGTGACAGTGGAGGGGCTGGATTCCCCCCTCCGATCCGCCAGCGCTGACTGGTGGAACGGACGGGGGAGGGGGCGGGTACAGCTGGCTCTGCCTCTAGTAGATAGGCAGAGCAAGCTGTCACTCACGCAGCTGGGCGGATCTCGACATCGATGTCGGGATCCACTCCGGCGTCTCAGTATACCGCGAGCTGTAGCTCGCGGTATACTGAGCTTAGGGTGACGGGAGGACGCTAGTTTGTATCCTCCCGTTGCCCTAAGGAGAACTATGGGGAAAAGCCCTGACCCCATAGTTCTCCTTTAACAAAAGTCGCGCCGGGTGCTACCAGCAGGGCCGCTCCCACACCTCCAATTTAGAATGAATCGATATTATATTGTATTGTAAAGGATATACAACACACAGTGCAGCAATACTAAGCAGAAACCCCCTGTACAGGATCAAATATGGTTGCTTGTATAAAATGAATTAAAAACCCCGACAGAACCAAGTTTATAAAACACTGACCTGATTATCTACAGTAAAGAAAATCTTATAAATCTATATTTCAGTGGTAACACATCTTAGTCTGCTGTATATTTGGAAGTTTTTTGTACAATCTTTAGATGCTTCTTGTATTATAGTTTCATGTACCGCCCTGGCAACTGGTTCTCTTATGTCACCTTGCCCATTAATAAGGCTACCAGTGATACCTTCCTGGTCCTCCCATTCATCTGTTTATCTGGGGGGAGCATGTGACCTTCTCCACTTCCCCAAAGGATGTAGTGCTTGCGCCTGAACAACCAATCACCAAGCCCAAACAATGTCAAGTGAGGTAGGGAAGCAAGTCATCAACTGTGTGGAGCTCACACAGGGATTAGACTCCGAGAGGATGAGTGTCAGTGGGAAAAAATGGCCTATCAAGAGAACTTTAAGAAACTCTAAAGAGATTCATTAAGACTGTCTATGACTAATGTGTAAATTCAGAGGCCGATGCTTGGTTCCCCAGTGTTTGGAGAAAGCAGAAAGCAAGACCTCACCTTCCAGGTTTATCTCTGGCAGAAGCTTCCTCAGAGGTTTCTTCACTTCCCAGGTGGTGTTAACAAACGATGGCATCACTTTAAGAAGTTCTTCTTTATCTTTTTCATGGATCACTGGAATGGTGTCCAGGATCACCTGCATCTGCTCCAGCTCATGGCTTCCTAGAATAGAAAAAGAAACACAAGAAGGAAGTTACTGATTGTTTGATAATACACTATATGGCCAAAAGTAGGTGCATCTTGCTCAAATTATTGATTTCAGACATTATAGGCAATGTGCCCTTCCAACCTCGCGGGGACAATTTGGGGAAGGCCCTTTTCTGTTCCATCAAGGCAGTACAGTACCCCTGTGAGCAAAGCCAGCTCCATAAAGACATGGTTTGATGCGTTTGGAGTGGAGGAACTTTAGTGCCTGCACACAGGGGCGTTTGTGACAAGCATTCCCAGAAAAGTAGAAAAAGGGGGAGGAGGGGCCCTACATAATAATATGAATGGTTTTTGAATGGGATATCCAAAAAGCTCATATATGTGAAGGTCTGGTGTCTGCACCTAAAGAGGCCCATATAGTGTACCAACCAAAAGTTGCTAAACCTTAAAACATCATCCCTCTGCTGTTTTTGTTTTGTTTTAGGGTTCATTTTAATGCCCTAATTCCCACATGTACTGGGGCCAAATAGGAGTCATGCTGCAATAAATAATAATAATAGTGTTACCATAAAAGGTATATAAAAGTAAAACTAAACTCTGGCGTTAAACCTTAAAACTCCATTCAAGTCCCTTAACTATTAACAACAATGTATCTTATTTGTGTATCACTCGGCTGTAGATCCTCCAATCATCTCTGAATTGGTGCTGAGACTATCCTTCCTTCTGGAGGGGGGCTACTTTTGTTCCCCATGGTCCCTGTGTGTGTTGTAAAGTAGTCACCGCTCCAAGCTCGCTCCTGTGATGGACTACAATCTCCGGTTTAGTTTACTCATTTGTATTAAGATTGTAGACCATCTCGGGAGCGAGCTTGGAGCAGTGACTACTTTCCAAAACACACAGGGACCGTGGGGAACAAAAGTAGCCCCCCTCCAGAAGGAAGGACAGTGTCAGCACCAATCCAGAGATGATTTGAGGAGCTACAGCCGAGTGATACACAAATAAGAGACATTTTTGTTAATAGTTAGGGTACCTGAATGCAATTTTTAGGCTCCGTTCACACATTAGAGTTTCTGCGGTACGAATAGTTAAGGAACCTGAATGTATTTCTCCTGAGTTCAGTGTCACTTTAATAGTGTTGCAGTGATAGATTAAAAAAAAAGAGTGACATGGGAACAACAAAGTAACAATATATAAGCAGAAAATTCTTTGTAATTTGATAATATCTCGACTGATTTCCCGAAAGTTAACCATATTTAGGAATATTTTTCACCTGTTGGGTATAGTTAGGCCATTACAGGCAGAAGTTAGAGTATCAAATAGGATATGAAGGTTAACTTTTTTTGCCAAGCTGTATCACTGAACTGTGGGGGGGATAAAAAAAAACAACCCAAGAATCTACATCTGCGTTCAAGCTTTCCCTTTTCAGCCAGTAATGAGCCATGGGGGAGTTAATTATCCTGCGGTGGAAAACTACACGCGGCAAGCCAATTAAGCAAGCGGAGAACGGGTGTTTGAGGCTTATGTAACGATCCGCTGTAACAGAGGGGAAAAGCTACAACAATTGCATAAGCCAGGCCGGGCTGAAATCAAAGAAACTGCAAATATTTTATATAATGTGGAAATTCTGACCCAGGCCGAGAACTGGACCAATCTGTATTTAGTCTGTATTTGGTTTATATAGGCTATTTACAGTTTTATTTCTAGTTATGTGAATGTGATCATTTCAATGTAAATAATGTGTTATTATTTTAGTAACACAAGTTTCTAGTTATTGTTAACCTATGTATAAATACACTATATTGCCAAAAGTATTGGGACGCCCCTCCAAATCATTGGGTTCAGGTGTTCCGTGAAATGTCCTTGCTACCATCACCTGTCACCTGTTAGCGGTATTATAACAAAGTGGAAGCAACCGGGAACAACAGCAACTCAGCCAGGAAGTGGTAGGCCACGTAACATGACAGAGCGGGGTCAGCGCATGCTGAAGCGCACAGTGCGCAGAAGTCGCCAACTGTTTGAAGAGTCAATAGCTACAGACCTCCAAACTTCATGTGGCCTTCAGATTGGCACAACAACAGTGCGTAGAGAGCTTCATGGAATGGGTTTCCATGGCCGAGCAGCTGCATCCAAGCCTTACATCACCGAGTGCAATGCAAAGCGTGGGATGCCGTGGTGTAAAGCACGCCACCACTGGACTCTAGAGAAGTGGAGACGTGTTCTCCGGAGTGACCAATCACGCTTCTCTGTCTGGCAATCTGACGTGTCGGGGTTTGGCAGATGCCAGGAGAACAGTACTTGCCTGACTGCATTGTGCCAAGTGTAAAGTTTGGTGGAGGGGGGATTATGATGTGGGGGTGTTCCTCAGGGGTTGGGCTTGGCCCCCTTAGTTCCAGTGAAGGGAACTCTTAAGGCATCAGCATACCAAGACATTTTGGACAATTTCATGCTCCCGATGAGTGATTTTGGGGTGGAGGAACTTAACTGGCCTGCACAGAGTCCTGACATCAACTCGATTGAACAACTTTAGGATGAATTAGAGTGAGCCAGGCCTTCTCGTCCAACATCAGTACATCATCAGTACCTGACCTCACAATTGTGCTTCTGAAAGAATGGTCAAACATTCCCATCGACACACTCCTAAACCTTGTGGACGCCTTCCCAGAAGAGTTGAAGCTGTTATAGCTGCAAAGGGCGGAGCCAACCCAATATTGAACCCTACGGACTAAGACTGGGATGCCATTAAAGTTCATGTGTATGTAAAGGCCAGCGTCCCAATACCTTTGGCAATATAGTGTATGTACATAGGGGCAGTCATATTTGCTTGTTCCATATGCACGGCCAGCTTCCTACCTGCTGTTGGTGGCCCTGTTAGCGTCACTTGACTCCACAAAAGTGGAATTTTCAATTGAGTTTTGTTAAAGGAGCTGGGTGGAGAATTATCTGATGAACAGTGACTGCATTCAATCAGCTGGAGGGGTAATCAGCAGCTGAATACAATAGCCGGCACGGGGAGTCCTTCATCCATACGTTTTAGTGCAGATGGGGGAATTGACTGATTTTTCTTGGGGGCTGAACAGGATAAATCCAAAAGGTGTATAGCTTTACTTGCTAAAGCTGCTGAGACAGTATCTCTCTGTGGAGCAACATGCTCTGGCTTCCTCAACCTTTAACAGCCTCTTCCATCAAAGCAGTGGCATACAATTTACTGTAGCTGCCCTTTAAAATGTTAGCTTTTGCTCCAATAGAAGCATTGGTTAGTCCCTATGAACTGATCAAGTGTGAACTGCATGAATGGAGCACCTTCTGGCGGCAAGTGTCAGTCCGCGGATTGCTAAAGCGAAGTAAGAAACCCCACTGGGTCGAGGTGTCACCAGTGGTGGAATTGCCAGTGTGACATCTGCCTTACAATGGAGTTCCAGAGTGCCAAATGCCAGCTGGGCCCGTCACAACTAACTTGTCCACAGGCGGGAAAGCCGCAATGTGACCGTTCCACAATACACACTGTATGAGCGTATGGTGACTTAGTGATCAACACTGTTGGCTTGCAATTGGGTGTTCTTGGTTACAATCCAAACAGGGGCATATGTCAGCATCCGTCTATATGTGTATTGGAGTAATATAATACATTTACAGGGTTAAAATGACAGTCAATATTTGCAATTACTTTTTCAAATTTGAAGCTGATATGAGTACAGCACGATGACAAATGATGACATCTCTTACAATGGATGCTGCTCCTTCATGTTTAAAGGTTTTAGTTTCCTGCAGAATCAGCCGGTCCCCTGAGCACTGGCCCTGAGATTCTGTTTTAGGGTGACTCCTTCCCCTTGCAGGGTCCTATGGAGCCACCCTTGTGTGTGTCCACAAACACACAACAACAAAACGTTTCCCAGCACACTCCCCAGCCAGCCTGCAAAAAAACCTGTCTAACTACTAAGGTTAAAACAGAGGTCTTCGTTGCACGTCTTCTGCAGAATATGTGGAAGCCGCACAGCCTCGTCAAGGCCCCTCTGTGTAATGCGGTCCTAACTCTAATCTATGAGAGCCGCCATCCTGGACCATATATAGCAAAGGAAAAAACACACAAACACACAGGTACAGCAAGGCAAGACGCTCCCCTGCACCCCTCTCCTTCTTCCCTTCTCCAAGCTAGTAGATGGAGATCTGCTGGAGAATGCTCTGTCCCTTGTGATCTTGTGCTGTACTGGAAGTTCAAGGAAACTGAGCTAAGAGAATTGGAGTAGAATTGTCTTAAATAGAATCCAGTATATAATGTATGCATATATACAGGGAACAAATCTGTATGATTCTGTGTTCAGTGGGGCCCGTGCACAGGGGGGCCCAGCCAGGCATCCCTCTGATGCCGTGTGGGCCGCCTGGGTCACTATGGCGTCTCGGGTGCTGGCTGTCACTGACATAGCTCAGCAGCAGCTGTGAAGGAGAACGTTCCCCCTCACAGCCGCTGCGGAGCTGTGTCAGTGACAGCCAGCAGATGCAGCAGAATAGGCCGGTTACACCGGCGTTTTAAGTAAAGGAGGCGGGGCCCGCCTAACAGCAACCCCGCCTCCTCTCAAATCACTGGCCAACGATCTAAGAGCAGGTGGGGCTAGTGATGTAAGAGGAGGCGGGGCCAGTCGATAGACGGAGGCATGGCCCTGGGACGGAAGAGGAGGCAGGGGCGTGTCGGCGGGGACCACGGAGGTGGACAACGCTGACAGGTAAGAGGCGTGCAGCCTGAGACCTTGCAGAGCCCACCATAGAGAGTCTATGGTGGGCTCTGCAAGTGGCATAACTAGCAATCAAGGGGCCCTGCCGGTTACACCGGCGTTTTCAGTAAAGGAGGCGGGGCCCGCCTAACAGCAACCCCGCCTCCTCTCAAATCACTGGCCAACGATCTAAGAGCAGGTGGGGCTAGTGATGTAAGAGGAGGCGGGGCCAGTCGATAGACGGAGGCATGGCCCTGGGACGGAAGAGTAGGCAGGGGCGTGTCGGCGGGGACCACGGAGGTGGACAACGCTGACAGGTAAGAGGCGTGCAGCCTGAGACCTTGCAGAGCCCACCATAGAGAGTCTATGGTGGGCTCTGCAAGTGGCATAACTAGCAATCAAGGGGCCCCATACAAAATGTTGCTAAGGGGCCCTGTGATTTCTAGTTACGCCCCTGTCTGTGTTGTACATTTTCCCAGTATGAGAACTACAGAGAGCAGTGCTAGGAATGTTTGGCCCTCACAGGGTCAGATTCAGTGCCATACAGAGAACAAGGCTACCATTAGAAGGAGAACTATGAGGTGAGTGAAAATCCCTCATCCTCATAGTTCGAGCCGATGTGCGACAATGAGACTGTCACAGGTCGGTTCAATAGAGCTGTAGCCCGCGATATACTGAGCTTTGGGTCACAGGAGGAGGCTAGTATATGTCCTCCCGTGACACTAAAGAGAACTATGGGGAAAAACACTTACCCATTAGTTCTCTTTTAACCACTGTCCAGATTCTGTCTGCTCCAGTTTTCATAAATTCCCCCCATATATTATGAAAATGCAGACAATACTGTACAGAAAAACTCACAGAGATGGAGGGCGATACAGCACATGGCGCCAATCAGGTGTACTGCAGTGCAAGGAGCATGCTTATAGACGGAGAGAGCAGAGAAATGGGCTCATCAGTCTGCTGCTTCTCCTTTCACTGTCCCATCACTATGAGGGGTGATGAGGGGTGAGGATTTTGCACCAGAAGGGCCCTCCCCTACCAGGCAGAACTGTGGGCTGTGTAAATCTCAGGACTGGATGGATAGAAATTCAGTGCAGTTTATACATTATGAGGGGAATTTATCAAAACTGGAGCAGGCAGAAACTGGAGCAGTTGTCCATGGCAACCAATCAGCATCTCTCTTCAGTTTGCTCAAGTTAAGATTTGAATCATGAGAGATAGAAGCTGATTGGTTGCAATGCAAATCTGCTCCAGGTTTTATAATTTCGCCCAAGTATTGTTAATAGTTAACCTACTTGAATGCATTTTTAAGTTGTAAGTCCTGAGTTTAGTGTCATTTTGAATTAGATTTTTCAATGAAAGTCTTCCATTATCTGATTATATGATGCATTAAGGGTCATTGCTTAATTGTCATGCCGATTTAGTGGTTTCAACATGGACCTAGAACAAGTATGCAAATCATTAAAACTGATATTCTGCATACTTGATCTGGGTCACTGACTGCAATTATTGGCGTGAGAGACCGCCAGACAACTAGCATTTTCTGAAGGAGGTCAGCAATATTACCCTTATAACAGAATTGTTTTAGGCCCTGGTCACAGCTAGGAACAATACATCAACGTGAAATTTACTTGCCATTTATTATCTGTTGATGTGCTTCAATACCTTCTCATGCATTGCAAATGGATGATTACTGAGTCGTGTGCCTGGCAATGTGCTTGTGACCTAGCTGTGTGTGGAATATGGCAGCTTCTTTCCTTCCCTGGATGCTGAGAATATGATTGGAGAACACGCCCAATGAAAATGTGGAAAAGCACACAGGTCTGAAACCAGCCTTAGACAACGATCTGTCGCATCAACTGCAGAGACCAGCAAGAAATATTAGTCCAAACTGACGTTTCCATCTGCTCATCCCTTGACACCAGCATGTAAGATTTGCTCTATCCCTCAAAGAAGGATCTGCTAATAGAGCTGCATGTCTACTTATTATTAATTTTTACCAAGCTGTGTACAATAAAAATATCCAACACTGTGTAGGACTCTTTCCTGCATGTACAAGATACAGAGCATGAGGTGAGGAGAGTGCAAAGATCTACCAATCTGGATCAATATATGACAGACGGTTTACTACCTTTAGGCCTCGGTAACACTAGAAGCAGTGCGTTACGGCCCGATTTTGGCCAGAACGCACTGCCTCACATTGCGGCTGGCTCACTTTTTAGTGGAGTAGGAGTGGGCGTGGTGGGCCATTCAAGTGAATGGCAAAGTAGCCACGCCCTCCGGCCGCAATGCGATCCGCCAAACGGAATCGCAAGCCACATTGTGCCTGCGGTCCGGCCCTGTGCAATGCAATCAAAATAGTGCTTGTAGCATTTTGATCGCACCGCACAGGTTTGGACCGCAGGTACAATGTGCCTTGCGATCCCGCGCAGCCGGAGGGCGTGGCTACAGCGCCATTCACTTGAATGGCCCGCCACACCCCCTCCTACCCCACTAAATAGTGGGCCTGCCGCAATGCGAGGCAGTGCATTCTGGCCAAAATCGGGCCGGAACGCACTGCATCTGGTGTGACTGAGCCCTTAGAAAGGGAACTGTTAATTGTTGTGTGTCAATCAATCTGCCCCATATCATGCATCAATCCACGTACCCCATGTCTTTGGAGGTGTTTAAGAGCATTTTCGAGGTGCATAGAAATGCACTGCTCGCTGTGTCCAGAGTTGGCCTTTAACTGAGCACCCTCAGGATTTGGATTGCAAGAAAAAAACCTTCAAAAAAAGGTTTTAGGGGGGGTTTTTTTGGTTTTTTTTTTAACATCCAGCTGCTGTCCCCTTACTGCAATATAAAAATATGTTTACACAACTATAGTGTAAAGAAGAAAAAAAGGCTAACAATGGGGTAAATTTATCAAAACTGGAGCAGTAACCAATCAGTTTCTATCTTCAGAGGTTCGGGGAGACATCAAGATGACTGAAAGTCAGTTTGGTGTCACCTCCTCTAAAAGGTCAGGCACATGGTCATGGACCGAGAGCCTGACAGCTGCAAAAGAGAGGAGGGAACCCAGCAGCATATCTTATCCCACTGGAATAACATCCCCTCCTCTCTTTGTCAGAGTCCATCACCAAGATGACCACCGGCAATGAAGTGCACATGACATCATTATGCACATGTGTAATGACATCACGTGTATGCGTAACGATATGTGCACCGGGTGACACCCGCCAGTTTGTTTTAAAAAACTCCCCTCAATGTATGTATTGCTTTGTTATCTCAAGTAATGAATAAATAGAACCAAATTGGTCTGCTCCATAATAGGTATATAGGTACAAGAGCTGAAGTAGTTAAGTACTTGCTGTAACCTATTACTTTACACTCACCTTGCATTCTTTATTGCTTCTACCCATTCATCACATTGTTCCTGGTTACTGCATTCAAACAGATATTTCCGGTCTGGCTCATCAATGAAATCTGAGAACAAAAAGATAAATAGATAGACTTTTTAGACCAAAGCAAGCACATCTAGAGTAGTCAAGGAATGAACCCTGTCACTTGTCTGAATAAAGGTTAAAAGAAATTAGCATTATTAAATGAATAATCAAAACACAATATGAACATACAGTATTGGAAGGAACATACAGTGCTCATGGAGAACAACTATTGATGTGCCTCATTAAACAGGAGGCAACCATGTCTTTCTTTTATGTAATGCTGAGGTAAGGATAGATACCTCCTAGGCAGCAGGTAGTCCAGGCTTGGAAAATAAAGAAAAATGACATCAGTTGCCTATCATTTGTGATCCTTTTTTGCTTTTACTGTGAATATTCTCCGACTTCCTTGCCAGGAGAACAGTACTTGCCTGACTGCATTGTGCCAAGTGTAAAGTTTGGTGGAGGGGGGATTATGATGTGGGGGTGTTCCTCAGGGGTTGGGCTTGGCCCCCTTAGTTCCAGTGAAGGGAACTCTTAAGGCATCAGCATACCAAGACATTTTGGACAATTTCATGCTCCCGATGAGTGATTTTGGGGTGGAGGAACTTAACTGGCCTGCACAGAGTCCTGACATCAACTCGATTGAACAACTTTAGGATGAATTAGAGTGAGCCAGGCCTTCTCGTCCAACATCAGTACATCATCAGTACCTGACCTCACAATTGTGCTTCTGAAAGAATGGTCAAACATTCCCATCGACACACTCCTAAACCTTGTGGACGCCTTCCCAGAAGAGTTGAAGCTGTTATAGCTGCAAAGGGCGGAGCCAACCCAATATTGAACCCTACGGACTAAGACTGGGATGCCATTAAAGTTCATGTGTATGTAAAGGCCAGCGTCCCAATACCTTTGGCAATATAGTGTATGTACATAGGGGCAGTCATATTTGCTTGTTCCATATGCACGGCCAGCTTCCTACCTGCTGTTGGTGGCCCTGTTAGCGTCACTTGACTCCACAAAAGTGGAATTTTCAATTGAGTTTTGTTAAAGGAGCTGGGTGGAGAATTATCTGATGAACAGTGACTGCATTCAATCAGCTGGAGGGGTAATCAGCAGCTGAATACAATAGCCGGCACGGGGAGTCCTTCATCCATACGTTTTAGTGCAGATGGGGGAATTGACTGATTTTTCTTGGGGGCTGAACAGGATAAATCCAAAAGGTGTATAGCTTTACTTGCTAAAGCTGCTGAGACAGTATCTCTCTGTGGAGCAACATGCTCTGGCTTCCTCAACCTTTAACAGCCTCTTCCATCAAAGCAGTGGCATACAATTTACTGTAGCTGCCCTTTAAAATGTTAGCTTTTGCTCCAATAGAAGCATTGGTTAGTCCCTATGAACTGATCAAGTGTGAACTGCATGAATGGAGCACCTTCTGGCGGCAAGTGTCAGTCCGCGGATTGCTAAAGCGAAGTAAGAAACCCCACTGGGTCGAGGTGTCACCAGTGGTGGAATTGCCAGTGTGACATCTGCCTTACAATGGAGTTCCAGAGTGCCAAATGCCAGCTGGGCCCGTCACAACTAACTTGTCCACAGGCGGGAAAGCCGCAATGTGACCGTTCCACAATACACACTGTATGAGCGTATGGTGACTTAGTGATCAACACTGTTGGCTTGCAATTGGGTGTTCTTGGTTACAATCCAAACAGGGGCATATGTCAGCATCCGTCTATATGTGTATTGGAGTAATATAATACATTTACAGGGTTAAAATGACAGTCAATATTTGCAATTACTTTTTCAAATTTGAAGCTGATATGAGTACAGCACGATGACAAATGATGACATCTCTTACAATGGATGCTGCTCCTTCATGTTTAAAGGTTTTAGTTTCCTGCAGAATCAGCCGGTCCCCTGAGCACTGGCCCTGAGATTCTGTTTTAGGGTGACTCCTTCCCCTTGCAGGGTCCTATGGAGCCACCCTTGTGTGTGTCCACAAACACACAACAACAAAACGTTTCCCAGCACACTCCCCAGCCAGCCTGCAAAAAAACCTGTCTAACTACTAAGGTTAAAACAGAGGTCTTCGTTGCACGTCTTCTGCAGAATATGTGGAAGCCGCACAGCCTCGTCAAGGCCCCTCTGTGTAATGCGGTCCTAACTCTAATCTATGAGAGCCGCCATCCTGGACCATATATAGCAAAGGAAAAAACACACAAACACACAGGTACAGCAAGGCAAGACGCTCCCCTGCACCCCTCTCCTTCTTCCCTTCTCCAAGCTAGTAGATGGAGATCTGCTGGAGAATGCTCTGTCCCTTGTGATCTTGTGCTGTACTGGAAGTTCAAGGAAACTGAGCTAAGAGAATTGGAGTAGAATTGTCTTAAATAGAATCCAGTATATAATGTATGCATATATACAGGGAACAAATCTGTATGATTCTGTGTTCAGTGGGGCCCGTGCACAGGGGGGCCCAGCCAGGCATCCCTCTGATGCCGTGTGGGCCGCCTGGGTCACTATGGCGTCTCGGGTGCTGGCTGTCACTGACATAGCTCAGCAGCAGCTGTGAAGGAGAACGTTCCCCCTCACAGCCGCTGCGGAGCTGTGTCAGTGACAGCCAGCAGATGCAGCAGAATAGGCCGGTTACACCGGCGTTTTCAGTAAAGGAGGCGGGGCCCGCCTAACAGCAACCCCGCCTCCTCTCAAATCACTGGCCAACGATCTAAGAGCAGGTGGGGCTAGTGATGTAAGAGGAGGCGGGGCCAGTCGATAGACGGAGGCATGGCCCTGGGACGGAAGAGGAGGCAGGGGCGTGTCGGCGGGGACCACGGAGGTGGACAACGCTGACAGGTAAGAGGCGTGCAGCCTGAGACCTTGCAGAGCCCACCATAGAGAGTCTATGGTGGGCTCTGCAAGTGGCATAACTAGCAATCAAGGGGCCCCATACAAAATGTTGCTAAGGGGCCCTGTGATTTCTAGTTACGCCCCTGTCTGTGTTGTACATTTTCCCAGTATGAGAACTACAGAGAGCAGTGCTAGGAATGTTTGGCCCTCACAGGGTCAGATTCAGTGCCATACAGAGAACAAGGCTACCATTAGAAGGAGAACTATGAGGTGAGTGAAAATCCCTCATCCTCATAGTTCGAGCCGATGTGCGACAATGAGACTGTCACAGGTCGGTTCAATAGAGCTG
This sequence comes from Nanorana parkeri, assembly GCF_000935625.1. Taxonomy (NCBI): domain Eukaryota; kingdom Metazoa; phylum Chordata; class Amphibia; order Anura; family Dicroglossidae; genus Nanorana; species Nanorana parkeri. Next base: position 863,180 of record NW_017306760.1, on the reverse strand, counting down.
TAGCCCGCGATATACTGAGCTTTGGGTCACAGGAGGAGGCTAGTATATGTCCTCCCGTGACACTAAAGAGAACTATGGGGAAAAACACTTACCCATTAGTTCTCTTTTAACCACTGTCCAGATTCTGTCTGCTCCAGTTTTCATAAATTCCCCCCATATATTATGAAAATGCAGACAATACTGTACAGAAAAACTCACAGAGATGGAGGGCGATACAGCACATGGCGCCAATCAGGTGTACTGCAGTGCAAGGAGCATGCTTATAGACGGAGAGAGCAGAGAAATGGGCTCATCAGTCTGCTGCTTCTCCTTTCACTGTCCCATCACTATGAGGGGTGATGAGGGGTGAGGATTTTGCACCAGAAGGGCCCTCCCCTACCAGGCAGAACTGTGGGCTGTGTAAATCTCAGGACTGGATGGATAGAAATTCAGTGCAGTTTATACATTATGAGGGGAATTTATCAAAACTGGAGCAGGCAGAAACTGGAGCAGTTGTCCATGGCAACCAATCAGCATCTCTCTTCAGTTTGCTCAAGTTAAGATTTGAATCATGTATAAAGCCCCCCCCCCCCCCCCCCCCCCCCCCATGGTTTTTTTTTCATTACCACAATAAAAAAAGAAAATATGTACAAAATTATGATACAGCGACTTCAATATAAAGCTAAATTCTGCTTAAAATACATACACATCACAGTGCCACTTCTTTTTTTCCTGACAAGCTATCCTCTTTCGATGTATTGTGAAGCCGTCCTACCGTAGCTTGCAGAGAGAATATGGAGAAAGTTTAGACACAGATACATAAATTTACCGACCTGCGAAGAGCATCCTTCCCGTCAGCATCTCAGCTAGTATACAGCCGGCGGCCCACATGTCAATGGCTTTGGTATAATTGTTAGGGGAGAGGAGAAGATGGGGCGATCGATACCACTTAGTCACCAGTCCTTCTGAGAGGTAACCCTGGAACAAGACAAAACACAACCGTCAATCATCTGCCATTCCTAACGCTGCTTGTCTAGATAAAACAGCTCTACTTGTGGTGTAAAAGTGGACCTGTCATTAAGATACACATCACTGTTACCAAACCCCATAATTCTGACTATAAAAAATCATTCTTTCCATGAAGAGAATGCTGCTTGTGGGTCCCTGTATGTCTTAAAGCCCAACTAAGGGGTATGACTACATTACTTCTGCTTGGCACCACTTGTCAGTTTCATTAATTTGGTGAAGCACCAGCAGGTAACGAAGGCTCTTTTAAGGTCACAGCAGAGTAGTGAAGTCTTCTTTGCCCGCCGGGGGATTAGCTGAGTTAGTAAAACTGACAATGAGTACGGACCAGAAGGAAAGTCGCTGCAACCTGAAGTTGGTCATATGTGTTAACCCTCGGATGAGGGAGTCATTACAGGCTGCTCTGGCATTAAAACCACCAACCCCAATAGAAGGATGAGGAAGAAGGGAAATAGATTCTTCATAGAGACAACTGCTATATTACAAATAAATATATACAAATACACACACACACATATATATATATATACACATATACATATACAAGGCTTGAAAAATTGTTATGACTGGACTATCGGCCTTGCAATTTATGTTAAACATTTTTGGGGACAGATAGAGCTTTCTTTTGGAGGTATATAATCACCTTGGGGGGGGTATTTTTTACTACATAATGAAAAAAGTGCCGTAAATGTAAAAAAACTAAACGTTTTCTTACGTTATGTTATAAAACATTTATTCTTACCCATATTTTTGGTAAAACATGAAAGACGAGGTAACGTCGGGTAAATTGACACCAAACATGTTAAGCCTTAAAATTGCGTGCGCCCGCAAAATCGCAAAAAACGCCCATAGGCCCACAGGCTTGGTGCCAGATACCACAGCATACCTGTGGACGTGTCTATGTTCTATTGCAGACCTAGCCGTGGACAGCTGAGCCAGCCGCTAGTTCATACATAGTTAGTCAGGTTGAAAAGAGTCACAAGTCCATCGAGTTCAACCTAGTTCTGTTACAGTGCTGTCAGAAAACAGTGATCAATAACCAATCACCATGATTATCAATCATGTGATTACAATGTTGCTACTATTAAAGTGAAAGGCAGACTGTAAAAAGTCAAACATTAATTTTTTATTTTATTTACAAATTTTGCCCAACTATCGGCCTCTAAGAAAAAAAATGACCTGAGCAGGTTAATTATTAAACTAAAGTGGCAAATATATGTGTGAATATTTTTTAGGTGGGCAAATTAGTCATGCGGTTAACTGACGCAGACGCTGCTTAATTTGGCCTGGGCTTCTAGGCATCGATGACTGCGGTCACCAAAGGTTTAAAGTGCAGAAGAAGAGGACAAAGGTTCCAGCTGAGTCAAGCTCAGGGGGGGAAATGAATAAGGAATTCAGAAGCCAGGAGAATATTTTTAGGAGCCCCACTGACAACAACTGAAAGAAACCTTAAAAGTCAGGCACCAGCCGTAATTTTTAAGGAGCACTGGCGACCTGGCGCCTGGGATTTGTCCAGCACTGGTCTAGCTCCAACTATACATACGCGCCCCTGAGCACATTCGTTCCTATGACCGAAGTCATACTTGGGGGCTGCCATGAGTATGGACCGCACGTAGGAATCAAATCGTAGTAGGAGCTTAGATGTGACCCATATTGGCTCAACGTCCTCTGTAAAGCAAACACTTGTCAATGTGTGCATAAAATAGTCTATTATATAAAGCAGAACTTCAGCCAAACCTTTTTCAGTTTTGGATTGCATGTGGAAAGGGTTAGAACCTCTGTCAGAGTACCGGAGATACACTGCCATACTTCCTATCTCAGGGAAACAACAGGAAGTAAAAAGGAAATCTCTCCCATGGGAGGAGAAAATAAAAACTTTGACAATTGTCACCGCAACAGGTGTCCACCTCAGCACATTTATCCTCTACAACTGTTCCCATGACAACTGCATATTGTTTGTTTTTATTTTTCCTTAAAATGTGAACACTACATCAAAAATTATTTCAGATAAACTGTAAACTAATCACTTAAAGCATGTCCTTGCTATAGTTTCCTTTTAGAGAAAGGTCAAAAGAAATGATTTGCCTGACAATGAATCATAGGCGGAAGTTTCAATGGCAGTGTATTAGCGGGTGCTTTGTGAGAGTGTCACATTAAACCATGAATTGCCTCTCCTGCCCTCTGTGACGGGTCCACAGCGCCAACTATTCAGTTCATTAACACAGCGATTCTCATTAGTAAAATGAGTTCATTAGGATCGTCCTGCAGAGACGCCCCATGCAGCATCTTTTCAGTACGTCATCTGTCAAAATGTTAACGTTGGCAGATCACAATCCAGCAAAAGGAAACCAAAAAGTTGCAGAGAAAAGCAGCGAGGTAGACATTGCCCTATAGACTGACTGCAGTGCCCTTAAAGGAGAACTATGAGGTGAGTGCTTTTCACTCACCTCATAGTTCTAGCCGACCTGTGACAATGAGACTGTCACAGGTCGGCTCAGTAGATCGGGAGGTGAGCGAACACACACCGTCGCCCCGTGCCCTCTACACCCTGTCACGGCTCTCTGCCGTGACAGGGGAGGGGCTGGATTCTCCCCTCCCCGCTCCGATCCGCCAGCGCTGAGTGGCAGAACGGATGGGGGAGGGGGCGGGTACAGCTGGCTCTGCCTCTAGATAGGCAGAGCACGCTGTCAGTCACGCAACTGGGCGGATCCAGACATAATTGTCGGGATCTGCTTCAGCGTCTCAGTATACCGCAAGCAGCAGCTCGCGGTATACTGCGGCGTCTCAGTATACCGCGAGCTACAGCTTGCGGTATACTGAGCCTAGGGTGATGGGAGGACGCTAGTTTGTGTTCTCCCGTTACCCTTAGGAGAACTATGGGGAAAAGACTTAACCCCATAGTTCTCCTTTAAAGGGAATGTACAGTCCTTTTCTATGTTTAAAAGGAGTTGTAATGTGCCAGCATATCCTGTCCTGTTAGAACATCGGCATTGTAATAGGAATACATACTGGAGTTGTTTTTTATGATAATGCAATCAAAGCTTACTTGAACAAATCCCTTGTATGTAGGGAGCGCTGTCTTCCGTCTGCCCATCACTTCCAACAACTTCCTGGACTCCCAGTGTGCTTTGCGTCTCTGCTGAACCACTGTGCTCAACAAAAGTCAATTTTTCAATGATTTGCGGAGCACAATACAATATCTAGGTGACTAATCTAAAACTAGGAAAGGGACAGAGGGAAGATAATTGGGGGGAGGGGGAGGTGTGACGAGAGTGCAGGAGGTGGTAAAGTCGCAAATGAAGTAGGTAGAAGGTAATTCTCAATCCAGGGTTGCCAAATATTTATACATGGTATAGAAAAATTTCACTTCGATTTTTTTCATGGGAGTATAAATTGGGGAACCCTAGATCTGAGTTTTGTGAGATATAGGGGTTCATTTATAAAAGTGCTCCTAGGTGGCGCTGACGAGTATAGGAATTTTCATCTAGGGGCACTGGTGCTGTGTGCACTGCATCCCCTTCGCTATACCCCGGACAAAACTTTTATAGATAGACCCCTTAGAATGCTGCTCCTCCAGGCTTTAGCTAAAGTTTGCTTCATGGCTGTGAGAATATGAATTATGTATCGGAATTGTGGAGTAGTTAGGTCAGGAAGTCCCAGGTTCAGAAGCGCATAGATCACTTTTGGGCTACTATGGGGCCCAGTAATTTAGCATGTATGTCGAATACCTTGGACGAGGATTGTTTCGCCATAGGACCACCAAGTATGAAAGAAAGTGCCGGTCTGCCCACAACCATGGAAACATGCCAGGGAATAACCTGGTATATAAGCTGCCCTCCTTGAGGGTACCAACGAGTGAAGACTTTATTTCTAATGCCAAGAGTCTTACGCAAGCATGACTTCCATGTTGACCATATCTGGGCCCTATCCTTTTCCTCCGTACAGTCTCTTTAATTTGTTTTCGATAAACATGTAAAAGAGGTCAGCATGATGTACATAATCTTATCAAGATGTGCTAGCAGAACTGGCGTCCACATTGTGATTGGTAAGCCGTGCCATGATTGGTGCTCTGGGTATGTATATGTCATCCTAATAAATGAATGTTCAAATATTAGGACCTTGGGTATTGTATATTTTCTCTTTGAAATTACCTCCAAGCATTCTGGTAGTATATATTCCTCGATGCACTCCTGTGGTCCCATTGGGAAGGCTTTCATGTGAATGGGCTGCCAATATAGCTAATAGCCGTCTGCACACCACAACGCGAGGTGTGATGGTTTGGTTGTGTTGGGGACCCATACAAAATGAATTGCCAGCCTGAAAGACAACTTGGCCATATGTCATCTTGCAGAAGAACAAGGTGATGAAACGTAAACAGTTGCGCACCTCTGAGAACATAGGACAGGTAAAGGTCAGAGGCGTGCCATCATGTGACGCATTTCTTGCACAATCGATTAACTTGGTCACCTTTGTTCATAAGGCTGGTACAGGTATACATTATAAATTGGCTAGAAGATAGTACAGATAGCAATATCTGGATTCTGTAGATAAACATTCCTCTCTAGGTGACAGGTTTCACACAAAACAGAAAGAGAAGAGATATATCTCATCAATGGGGACTTAACCAACATTATTCTACGGGAGTTCAAACCCTCTTCCACTAGTTCTTACACCAAGGCCTCATTTACATGCCCTATTAGGTCCAGACACCAGAATTGGTGGATGTTTGCATCTGGAATCACAGGTATATACGGGCGGGAAGCCTGTACAAAGCAATAGCCAGTGCTGCAGCTGTCTGCATGTATCCGCACACCCAGCAGTTACCTGTGGCTAGGTATGGATGACCGACACTGGACATATAAATGTATATACATACATACATACATACATACATACATACATACATATATATATATATTTACATATACATACAAAGTGACGGCTAGCGCTCAATGTATTGACATTGGTGCTCCATACTTATGTTGGCCATATAACAGTGACTACAGTAGGTAATCATGTCTTTTTTTACAAGCATGTGGGATAGGTTGTTTTATTACACAGACGTTTGGTGGGTAACCCATTGGTCCTGTGATTGTTGCCCTGAGAAAGGCAGGTTGACTAAAAAAACTACCTTGGGAAAGGCGGGCCGTGAGCCGCCAAAACACCAGTGTAATAAAACAACCTACTGCTTACTCCTATGCTTTAAAACAAAAGAAATGTGCAACCGCCTCTTGCAATATAGGAAAACATTGGCAGATATGAGATGCCAAGAAGATGGGCCACCCTGAAGAAGAGTGGCTACCTGTGAAATGCGTCAGACCTGTGTATCTGTGACTAAGTGATGCTACATGGATTCCACAGTGGGTTATTAGCATCCAGCATATGTTTTATATCAGGGATAGGCAACCTTGGCCCTCCAGCTGTGGTGAAACTACAAATCCCATGATGCCTTTGTCTGTAGGGTCATGCATGTGGCTGTCAATCTTTCAATGCCTCATGGGACTTGTACTTCCATAACTGCTGAAGTGCCAATGTTGTCTACCACTGTTTAATATGTTTTTTTCTTTTTTAATATGTGTCTGTGGAGGGGGAGGGTAGGATCTGTTAGGGAAGGGGAGGGAAGGGGGAGTGTCTGAATGTGCACTTATTCTTTAAAGCCAGCCCCCACAGGACCTAATGCATTTCTTTCATTCACACTCCGCTTCACATGTAAACGGCAGAAGCCCTGTGTAAGCTTCAGGTCTTATAGCTGAGGATGTTCTCTCCTGCCCCCATGTAGCAGCACTGGGCCCATCAAGGGAGAAAGGGGCTTATTTCTTTTTGTCTGGGCAGCAAGAGGAACAAAGGAAATGTGAGTATATGCAGGATGGGGGCATTAGAGCGAACCTGTTGATGAACAAAGTTAACTTTAGGATGGAAAACGCTATTTATAAACCAAAGCACTACATATGACAAAGGAAATCCCGTGCACCATGGTCCTCCCAGACTGCATGTTTTGCAGCCTATCAGCTGATCTGCACCAACCATGTGGACAGCCATAAAATGCACTCTACTTGAAGAAGAGAACTCGCCAAGCTCATAATGAAGAGCGTTAACATTCCTGCCGTAGTGACAGCATCGCTAATAAGATTAGATATTTCAATTGTTCTAATCTCCGTCTCTCTGACACGGCACGAGCGGAATGCATTATCTGGGAAGAGCTCCAATACACTAACTCACTGCTTGCCTGTTATCATTAGCACTGCTGAATCAGGCTGATCAGCAGAGCAGCGCGGCGTTATCAAATTAGTCTAATGTTTTCCGTGCCCTCTACAGATGTAATTCGCTGGAAGAAAATGAATGAAAACAAATACTTGCGAGAACGTGAGGAAGGCGCAATGGTATCCGCGGCATCATTTCGCTGGTCTTTTTACTGAAAATCATATGGAAGGGAGAGGTCATTGGCTTTTCCTTTGTATATATTATTGCAAAGACCCAACTATCACTGATTTGAAAGGACTGCCCCTCTGCTGGAACTAAATCACTGTGTCCCTCTTTGCTCCTCAAAATGTCCTTTTTATTGGTCTGACGTATAGATCTTCATAAAAATGACTTCTAATTTCTAATTTCACCACGGCTGGAGGGCCAGAGTTTGCATGATAAAGGAAAGCAGTGGGAAAAAATAAACACTTGTGGGTTTAAGTCAGCCTTTCTCAACCAGGTGCCCTTCTGGCTTCCTCGGGGGTGCATAGAATTCTACGTACAGCTCCGATGGTGCAGGCGGACTGGCTGCTAGCACCATGGAAATAAATGGCACTAATCCAGGAAGGATCTATTCAAAAAAGATGGAAGTTCACCTCCGTTCAAGTCTACTCCACTTCCCACTCTCCTCCATGCCGTGGCGGTAGGACCGGATGTGAAAGGGGGGCTCCTGATGTTAGGAGGGCTTCTGATGTGAAAGGTGGGGGCTTCAGATGTGAATGGGGACTCCTAGTGTGAGAGGGGGGGACTCTGATGTAAAAGGAAGCTCCTGATATAAAGGGGGAAGCTCTGATGTGAAGAGGGGCATTCTGATGTAAGGAGGTCAGATGCACCCCCATACTGGGTATACCGCAAGGTATCCTGCTGAGCAGCTGGGAAGGAGGGTGAAGGTGAGAAAATTAGGTGGTGGTGGTGGGTTGTTCCTTCAAGAGACGCTGTCAATTTGCTACCAATGGGTAAAGAGACAAAGTCTTTTTATCTGACAGCACATATGTACAGAAGGCTTTCAGAGAGTTCATGCTTAGAAAGGTCCTTTAACTCCAGCCAGATTCCTTACAGGCTCATGGAAACCCCGGTCGTGGAATGACTGCATCTTTAAAAGAATGAATGAAATTGGCCAAAACCGTTATAGTTTCCCTTTAAAAGGATTTCATTACACATACCGTCTACAGCAAACTGCATTCTGACAACTTAAACAACAGCTGTGCTCATTCTGAATCCCTGTTTACGACGGCCTATGTTCTGTGGGGCCCACTGCAGCCAATGGTGACCTAATCAATCAAGAACGAGAAGTAATAAAAGGCTGAATGTAGGACAAAGAGTGTACCGGGTGACCAGCAGAGCACCACAATACAAAACCAATGCTGATTCGCAGATATTTGTTCCCCAGTCATTGTCCAGCCAAGCTGGCACTCGGACCGCTTCTATCCGCAGCCAAGGGAACAGAATACGAGATGTGCGCCTGTATTGAAAGTCAAGAGAGGGTGAAGCCAAGCTGACGCCTTGTATTGTGACATGGACATTTTTATGTTCCCGTTTCTGCTGCCTGGCTGATTCGACGCATTATACATTTTAGTGGAAGCACTAACAAGCAGTTTGTCCTTGATTTTAATGAGGGCTTTATGCTTTCCAAATTTTCAGGGGAAGCTACGGTCTTTTTAGAGGAGTTGTAAAGTCCCAGCATCTCCTCTCCTGTTACACCATCATCATTGTAATAGGAATACATACTGGAGTTGGTTTTGATAATACAATCAAAGCTTACTTGACAAAATCCCTTTTATGTAGTGAGCGCTGCCTTCCGTCTGCCCATCACTTCCAACACCTTCCTGAATTCCCAGTGTGCTTTGCATCTCTTTCCCTGCTGCTTGATGTGATGCAATCTCCCATCATGCATTGCTTCCAGCAAGCAACGATAATGCTACATTGTTCAAACGCTGAGATGTAGTTATGACACACGGAAGATCAATTTCACAGGGCTGAGTGAAATGGTGTCAGTGCATTGAGGAAGCACATCCTATGGTCATCTTCAATAAAACTTCTAGATGGATATGGATATTAGGAGTCAGATAGAACTTATGGGAATTCAATATAGAAACACAGATTTATTTTTAGTTTTTGACCCTTTATAAAAAGGGACAGTCCATCCAAAAATGATATTTCAGATTATGACAAATGCCAAACAGTAGAAACCTAGGCAGCTCTCTTTCTCCTCCTGAAAATATTAGTTGCTTGGCTGTCATGTTGATTCTCTTGCTAGAATACATAGAGTCACCGACTAAGAACGAGTATGCAAATTAGGACTTTTCTGACTTTCCTTTCGCTTAACCAACAAACTTGCTATACCATGGCTTGAATATTAAAGCTATACATAACAGAACCACATTAAAATAATACAAACGGCAAATTGTTTTTTTTACCTTAATGCATATTTAAGTTTATATCAATAGGCAAAGAAAATATAAATCCACTTTATGTGCTCCAAATGCCTTTGAAAACCTTGTAAAAGTAGCAGTGACAGCATCATTATGCTGTACATAGTCTGAGCAATGATCAGAGCTGTGGGAGGGACCCAGCAGGCCCCACCCACTACAGGCAGTGACTGGTCTTTATTACAGGAGGGGGTGGAGACAAGACCAGTCACCCTGGACAAGGAGAGAGAACAGCAGTGGCTGGTCTTTTTATACAGGAAACTCCTGCACAAAGGAGATAATGATATCGGGGAGGGAGTAAATAGCCATGTTTCCGTGTTTGCAGACGATACAAAAATAGGGAGGGTAATAGAAACGGATCGTGACAATATAACATTGCAGGAGGACCTGGATAAAAAAGGGGAGTGGGCATTAATGTGGCAGATGAGGTTTAATGTCGATAAATGCAAAGTAATGCACTTTGGACATAAAAATAAACAAATAGGCTATACAATCATGGGTATGCCGCTAGGGAAGTCAGAAATAGAAAAAGATTTGGGGGTCATTGTAGACCACAAACTGAATGGTAGCTTGCAGTGCCAAGCTGCGGTAAACAAAGCTAGCAGGGTCTTGTCCTGTATTAAGAAGGGGATGTATTGCAGGGACAAGTCTATAATTGTGCCTCTATATAGATCGTTGGTTCGGCCACATCTGGAGTACGCGGTCCAGTTTTGGTCGCCGGTACTGAGAAGGGATGTCCTTGAACTGGAGAGAGTCCAGCGGAGGGCAACCAAACTAATTAGGGGAATGGAGGACCAGAGCTATGAGACAAGGCTTCTGACCTTAAACATGTTTACGCTGGAATTAAGGAGATTAAGGGGGGATATGATTTTCATGTACAAGATGTTCAATGGTGACAGCAACATTGGCAACAAACTGTTTAAGATTAACTCCATTACAAAGACTAGAGGCCAACACCTAAAGTTGGTGGAGAAAAGAATTCCAGCACAATAGGCGAAGAGGGTTCTTTACAGTAAGAGCGGTTAAGGTCTGGAACTCACTGCCGCCGGCAGTGATTTCAGCCAAGAGTATAGAGTTGTTCAAGAAACTTTTGGACAATTTCTTGAGGGACCGTAATATCCAGGGATACAAGTATCCCTAAGGATGATATGATGCATGGACCTATATGGGTTGGACTTGATGGACGTATGTCTTTATTCAACCCCAAATACTATGTAACTATGTAACTATGAGGCAAAGTTTCACATTCACATGTTAAAATAAACAAATAAAAAAAACAGCCATTTAGGTGCTGAACCTGCACTCATTGAATGCAATGTTTGCCACGTTACCCTTAAAATTTTAGGGTAGAATTGTATAAAAGGATATGGGATATGACATTCATCCTTTTATAATTAAGGTGAATGTTAAATAAATTATACTGAATTATACTACCAACCTGGGTTAAATTATGGTTCACAAGTGGTACGGTCAATAACTTGTTTGTTAAACTAAATTTAATTTATACCACCGCCCTGGAAGAAGTTACAACCACCCTGGTTAAACTTCAATTGTTTAAACGCCAATTTTTTAACGCCACTTAGCTCCCAGGCACTTTGTTCCCAAGCCCTGTGTGAGCAAGCTCAAAATGAGTGATGCACTAGTTTATAATACACCTGCTCAATGAGAGACACCTGAGCTCAATTAACCCCTCCCCCTAACAAGAGCACTGCAACCTGAAGAAAAAAAAGCACCCTTTCACTCTGAAGTAATTAAGATTCTGAATATCAGGGAATTTTGTTTCTTCATCTGGTGAATGTGTTGCGAATGTGCTTCTCAGAAACCAAATCTCAGAAATAGGCCCATAAGTGGAGTTATGACCACATTTACATATCTATCCTTCTTAGATCAGGAATGATACAAAATAAAGCTTTACTGGGGTCATTTCTCCAGGTGAAATGTCATCTCATCTTTATCTGAAAGAGATAAGGGAATACAAGGCACGAGCTTTACATAAACACAGATAGAAGGTTTTACAAGCTTGGTTCAAGGATAAGATACTATGGGATCAGGAAACGACCTGAAAGCTCAACAACTGCATAACTGGGACCACCTAAAGTTATATGAATGTGTGATTCCAAGGAGGTCGAAATGAGAAGACACCTGGGACCACCTAAAGAGATATGAATGCGTGATTCCAAGGAGGTAGAAATGAGAAGACACCTGGGACCACCTAAAGACATATGAATGCGTGATTCCAAGGAGGTCGACATGAGAAGACACCTGGGCTACCGGGATCCAACAACCGGAATATTCTTGGTATCTATGGCCAAGATCTCCAATGTACCCCATTTCCATCTTTTCAATTCTGTCCACAAGTAAACCTCCGTGTTATACAGCAGATCTAAGTGGGGCAATATGAGTGGTCCACTTTCCTTGGTGACATTCCTTCCATCACTCATACTGTTTAGAACCCAACAGTCCCAGGATACTGCCACTTTTTAAAAAAAAAATTCTTGTTTTTTATTGAGCAGTGCAAATAGAAAGTACAAATAAGTAACCAACATCAGTTACAATCATCAGCTTATAGGTGGGCGCAGCCACCAATATCAGGTAGAAAAGGCAGATACAGTGAAGAAAAGGATTAGAGTTCGTATCACGAACGGCCATCTGTGGGCACTACCCGCTTACCCAGCCGCCTGGGATTGAGGGGTGCAACAAGACTTTATTCCGAGTCTTTCGAATCCAAGACCACATGTATCTAATCTACAGCCAGACAAATAAACGCTCATACTTTAATTTTTGTGGGTTAGCAGGGCCAGCCGGCCACCCACCAACCCCATAGACAGTGTAAAGATACAGATTAGGAATACAACTAAAGAGGGGGAGCAGAGGGAACAGGGAGAGGGGACAGAGAGAGGGAGTCAGGGAGTTTAAGGAATGGGACTTCTCTGCGGGTTTATCTGGTGAGGTCCAGGGGGATACCGCCTCTTTGTCCCCCCTTAGGTTTTGTAGCTTTTGAGCTTCAAGTGTGCCCCAGGGCTCACTGAATGGTCCACTTTCATTGGTGACAGTCTTTCCATCATTCAGTGAGCCCTGGTGCACACTTGAAGCTCAAAAGCTACAAAACCCAAGGATCCAACAACCGGAATATTCTTGGTAGCTGTGGCCAAGATCTCCAATGTACCTCATTTCCATCTTTTCAATTCTGTCCACAAGTAAACCACCGTCTTATACAGCAGACCTAAGGCGGGCCAAGTCACGTTATCCTGTAACTGTTGTGTTCTAAACAGTATGAGTGATGGAAAGAATGTCACCATTGAAAGTGGACCATTCAGTGAGCCCCGATGCACACTTGTAGCTCAAACCTACAAAACCAGAGTATCCAATGACCAGAATGTCATTGTTATATGTAACCAAGATCTCCAAATTACACCATGTTCATCTTTTTGCATTCTGCCTGCATGTACACCACTGTGTTATAGGCCACTTTACACATCAATGGTTCGGCCCCACCTGGAGTATGCGGTGCAGTTTTGGGCACCGGTCCACAGAAAGGATGTCCTTGAACTGGAGAAAGTCCAGCGGAGGGCCACCAAACTCATCAAGGGGATGGAGGACCAGAGCTATGAGACACGGCTACTAAATTTAAACATGTTTACGTTGGAAGTAAGGAGATTAAGGGGGATATGATTTTCATGTACAAAATGTTCCATAGTCATAGCAACATTAGCAACAAACTCTTTGAGATTAATTCCGTAACAAAGACTAGAGGACACCACCTAAAACTGGTAGAAAAAAAATTCGAACACAAGGGGCGAAGGGGGTTCTTCTCAGTTCGCCCGGTTAGGGTCTGGAACTCACTGCCTCAATCGGTAATTTCCGCAATTAATCTGGAATCATTCAAGAGGCTTCTGGACGATTTCCTGGGAGACCGTAATATACAGGGGTACAGGTACTCTTAAGAATGAGAACACTCATGGACCTATACACACACACACACACACACACACACACACACACAACAGGTTGGACTTGATGGACTTATGTCTTTATTCAACCTCAAATACTATGTAACTATGAAAGGGAGTTCCCCCATGACATTTGGGTTCTAAACAGTAGGAGCAATGAAAAGAATGTCACCAATGAAAGTGGACCATTCAGTGAGCCTTGGTTCAGCCACCTATTAGACCCGTGAGGATCGAGTAGATGGCTGACCCATCCCTAGTGAACTGGAATAAACGGTGCTCAGGGCTGCAGGATCTCAAAACAGTGAGCGAAGGCGTTAGAGACATCTGAGGACTACATATGAGGATATACATTTACAGGTGAACTCCAGGATAAGCAAATATTGTCCTCATACAAGAGTAATGGGTATTCTTACTTAAATCTTGGCAAGCTTTGTGTACAGTATTTCCTCCAGATCTGTGCACTAATCCAGTGTGACACTTGGAGCTTCCTGTACTAAAGACTCTGCTCTTTCTTTTTCTGCAGTGTGACTGGTCTCGTCTCCACCCACTCCTGTAGTTTTCTGTGGTGGGTGGGGCCTGCTGGGTCCCTCCCACAGCTTTGCTGCCTTTACAGGCTATGTAAGGTAATTCCTGGGTTTGCAAAGGCATTTGGTGCACACCAAGTGGACTAATATCCTTTGTGGCTATGAAGGAATATATCTAAAAAGGGACATTTTTGCATTTGGAGTTCAGCTTTAAAACTTTGCTATAGAGTCAGGGTCGCTTTGCGGCAGACGCTGATTCGAATGGTTTTCGGCTCTCAGTAAAAAGTCAGAGTGCTTGATAAATGTGTTCACATACATAGCAGCCAATCAGATAAATGTGTACATACACAGCAGCCAATCAGATAAATGTGTACATACACAGCAGCCAATCAGACGACTCCATTTTTAAACTGCAATAGAGAAGAACGTCTGAAATTTGGTTCTTTACGGTTCTTCCAAGCAAAATCCTTGTCTGTTTCTTTCCACTTAGGTCACTGTCATGTCGCAGTCAATGGACGTCGCTGTTCCTCCGTGTCCTTAAAGTGTTTGAACTCATAAAATGAGCCTCATAAAATCCGAAGGCTATTCTCATTCTTTTTAAAGAGGGATAAAATGGTTCCACTCTAAACGTGATTGCACAAATACGGAGAGAGAGGGGTGAATGACCCCACAAAGCATCGGCCAAGATTATAAAGCCGGTTTATATCACACTGAGATAACCTCCATTATATTACATAACCGTATCTTATCACAGGGCCTGGAGCTGATTACTGTGGCGAGCCAGCCCTGCATTATAACCTTATGAAATATTCAGGGAGATGTATTGTGGATGCAGCCCGGGGAGAGGAAGAACACAATGATTACATTCACATCCTTAGCTTTACATAACCTGCAGAGTGCACGGGAAACCCAGACCCTCTGCAAATCTATGGGAACTCTGCGGAATTCTCGCAGCTCAGACCACAATGGAGGGTACAGCCATTATAGAGAGGCAGAGAGGGGGAAGAAAGGGAGAAAGAGAGAGGGGGAAGAGAGGGAGGGAGAGAGAGAGGGGGGAAGAGAGGAAGAGGGAGGGGGGGAAGAGAGAGAGAGGGAGGGGGGAAACTACAGTTGGACAGAGTAGGAGACAGCTGGACGGGTTGAGGTTGGGCGTTCCAGAGGATGGGACAGGCTCTGGAGAAGTCCTGCAGGCGAGCATGGGAGGAGGTGACGAGGGACCAGAGAGAGCAGGAGGTCTTTGGAGGAGCAGAGAGGACAGTTTGGGTGTTTTTTTGATATGAGGTGGTTGATATACCTGGGGGTAGAGTTGTGGACGACCGGTCACTGCTGCTCTTCTTGTGCAGGGCGATTGATCTCATATATACCATTAAAAGCATTTGGTTTAAATATCTGTTGATATTGTTGGAAATCCAGCGAGCACCTGACTTCCCGTGCCTCTGTCAAAAAGCACTGCTAGCCCTGCCCAGTTCACCTTTGTGGACTACAGAATCCTCCCTCCGTGTTACGGAGTGGAGGAAAGGAGAGGAACATGCTTCCATACAGCAGGATAGTGTTACTGGAAGAATTATAATGGGGAAACTAACAGAAAAAAGCCTTGAAATAGAAAACTAATGCAGCCGCCACATCCAAGGACTGGTGAGCTGCCACGTGTGACATTTCTCTCCGTTTGCAAGCTATCCGGACCTCGGCGCTGGAACGTCATCAGCAACCCACATGTGTCATTGTAAGGCCGCCACCGGTTGTGTGTTGACAGAAGATAATCTGGGGCCGGCTGTGACTCATCTACATTATACCCCCCAACATATCAGACCGCACAGGTGAAATCTCTCTGTGGGCGCCGCATAATCTCGCGGCTTACTTGGAATTGATTTACGTCCGCGCGGCTGCTGGGTGAAGACGTGACCCAGAAAAGACAGTTTATTGCTTTGTCAAGTCATTGTAGGGAATTACGAGTCTATCTTACGGCTATGTTGGCATTAGAAAAGGAAAGCTTCCAAGGCTCCTTCCCAATAACACCGCATCAGAAACTGATAACCCAGCAAGCACCCTGGGTAGCAGCACGGTGCCCTTGCATGCTTTAGGGACCAGTGGGGGAAGCAGTGCAAGGAGCATGCTGACAGGAGGCGGGAGAAGAGATGTGCATCATTCTGCTGCTTCTTCTTTCACTGTCCAGTCACAGGCTGAGGAACCTGTAAGTGTTACTCATTTGCAGCAGAGAAAAATCAGGTTCCCTTCCCTGTGCTGCATGACAGAGCAGTGTCTGGATGGACAGAAATTCAGAACAGCTCTCCTCCACTCTATAACATGGGAGGGAGTATTCTGTAGTCCAATTCTGTCCATTCTGCAAACTGGATGCACAGAAATACAATGGCAGGTAAAACAGGTCAGATGACAAACAGGAAATCATCTTTATTGACATGGCGTGTGACAGGTTGTTTTTGTCCTATAATAAGAACAATTTCAATAAAATAATTGCAATAAAAAGGACACATTTTTACAGGAAAACAGCAGGAGAGATCAGATTACATACACAGCTGAATGGCTAAGAGGAAAGACAGGCCCCTCCTTTCTACCTGTAACCATTCTGATTAGTGCTGGACTTCGTAATGATAAAACTCAGCATGCTTTGCAGACTGGCTGACATGGGTGCTTTCTGCATTCAATTTGTATTATAATATAAGACTTAATAAAAGGATACAAAACGTCAGTTTATAAACGATTAAATATAATAAACTATAATGGTTTCTCTTCTAAAATTAGTTTTTTTTTTAGTTATTGGTTCACTCTTGTGGCATGCGTGATTGCAGGTCTCAAAGGAGCAGTTATTTTTGGCCCTCAGGCAGGGCCGCCAATAGGGGGTTGAGCTCCTGTACTGGGCCCGGGCCCGGGCCCCATCAGGTCAGCAGGGGGGCCTGGGGACATAGAGGGGGCTCTTAACGTTTGCAGCAGCCAGGGGCATAGCTAGGGTTTCCACCTGTCAGGGATTCACCTGAACAGTCTGGGTTCTGAGTCCTGAATGTCCTGTGTCCGGGTTTCAGCTGATGTCCCCATGTCAGGCGGACAGGGGCAACCATGGGGTCGTGGTGTTCCAACTTGAGTGCATGGAGGAGGCACGGGACACGGAGGGACAATGGAACTCAGGAAGCAAGGAGGTGTCTGAAACATGGGGTGCACATGAGTCTTGAAGGGCACAGGGGATCTGCTTCAGGCAGATGTGTTGCTCACTATCACTCCATAAACAGAGATATCCCCTGCACACCATACAGCAATGGAGACCGCTTTTTCACCTGAACAGTCTGGGTTTTGAGTCCTGAATGTCCTGTGTCCAGAGGCCCATGGTGCAGCGACTTGGCCCCCCTCCCGCTCTGCCTCTTGCCCCGCCCCCACCTGCCACTTCTGCCATCCATGTAACGGTAGTGTGAATGGTCGGGTGATGTGAGAACTTAATAGAAGTCCATGAAAGGGGCGATTGGCTGGGGGATGGTGCTCTCCTCCAGCTGGGCCCCCTACATAGTTCTGGCCTTAGTCCGCTACATGTCCGGTACTTAGGACTTCTATGCTGTGAGCTGTTGGGAAGATAGTGGGAGGAGCCGGGGACAGTGTCAAAGTCAGTGTTCTATTTTTTTCTCAACCCCATTAATTTCTCGATCCCCCTTCTGCATGCAGACGCGTACCAGGAAGTGAAGCTCTAGATACATTTCTGGGTTGAGGAAAATTATAGCACACTGGTAGTGGAGGGATGCCTCATCAGTGCGCTACACGACCGCTGCGACCCTGGTAGTTCTGCCACTGACTCCAAGCTGTAGAAGGACTACAAATCTCAACACATTATATAGCAATGTAGATTAATACCATCAGCTATAGAGGACTACAATTCCCAGCAATATATCATACAGCGATGCAGAATAATACCAACAGCTCTAGAGGACTTTAAATTCCAGCAATACATTATACAGCAATGCAGAATACAATCATCTATAGAGGACTACAAATCCCATCAATACATTATACAGCAATGCAGAATTATACTTTCAGCTATAGAGGACTACAAATCCCATCAATACATTATACAGCAATGCAGAATAATAGTATATGAATTTGCTACATACTCTTTACTGCTGCTCTGCTCCGGGGTGTCAGCCTGATGTCTTGGTCAGAGGGTCTCAGGAGGTGTGTGGAGGGTCTCAGCAGGGGGAGATGTGCGGGCCACGGAAGAGCTGTAAGCAGGCACCATGTGGTTCCCCAGAAGACTGCCGCAAGGTCCCCAGCAAACATGGGATCTAACACAACCGAATCAATTTGAAAAATTAAAGCGACGGTATCGGTTTTTAGTTTCAGGGCACTTTCTCCAATACTGGTATCAGTGCATCCCTAGTTTGAAGGCCTCTGTAGGTGTCAAAAATCATGTATAATAACACTAGCTAACACTAGCTAAGACTCTTGTCACCCAGAGTTTATAACGCAGAGTGCCGAAGTCAGCGATGTAATGCACAGTGGTCAGAGGTGTAACGCACAGTACAGAAGTCAGTAGTGTAATGCAGTGTGCAGGGGTCAGCAGTGTGATGCACAGTGCAGGGGTTAGCAGTATAACGCAGAGTGTAGAGGTCTGCTCTGTAACACACAGTGCAGAAGTCAGTGGTGTAGCACACAGTGCAGAGATCAGTGTTGTAACACACAGTGCAGAGGTCATCGGTGTAACACACAGTGCAGAAGTCATCGGTGTAACACACAGTGCAGAGGCCATCGGTGTAACACACAGTGCAGAGGTCACCGGTGTAACACACAGTGCAGAGGTCATCGGTTAACACACAGTGCAGAGGTCATCGGTGTAACACACAGTGCAGAAGTCATCGGTGTAACACACAGTGCAGAGGTCAGTAGTGTAATGCACAGTACAGAGGTCAGCTGTCTAACGCACAGTACAAAGGTGTAAAACACAGTATAGAAGTCAGCGGTGTAATGCAGAGTGCAGTGGTATGGGTTGTGACGCACAGTGCAGAGGCTAGCAGTGTAACGCAGAGTGTAGAGGTCTGCTCTGTAACGCACAGTACAAAAGTCAGTGGTTTAACACACAGTGCAGAGGTCAGCGGTGTAATGCACAGTGCAGAGGTCCAGTAATAACACAGTGCAGAGGTCAGTGGTGTGATGCACAGTGCAGAGGGCAGCGTTGTGACGTACAGTGCAGAGGGCAGTAATAACAAAGTGCAGAGGTCAAGTAATAACAGTGCAGAGGTCAGTGGTGTGATGCACAGTGCAGAAATCAGCAGTGTGACGCAGAGTACAAAGGTCAGTCATAACGCAGAGTACAGCTATCAGCGGTGTGAGACACATTGCAGAGGTCAGTAATAACACAGTGCAGAGGTCAGTAATAACACAGTGCAGAGGTCAAATAATATCAGTGCAGGGGTCAGCGGTGTGATGCACAGTGCAGAGGTCATCGTTGTGACGTAGAGTACAAAGGTGGACAGTGGTATGACGCACAGTGCAGAGGTCCGCAGTGCAATCCAGAGGTCAGTATGCAACGCAGACTCTTCTCCTTTCCTTATCTGCCCTCTTCCTCTCCTGGTGGGGGGGGGCAGAGAGGTTGCTTGCACATTCTGAGGTGATGCCTTCAGTCGCCTCGTGGTGTCCTGCCTTTAGGTTCCGTGCAGCATAACTATGCTGCCAGCCAATGGTAGGTGTGCAGTCTCCCTCCCAGCCTATAGCAGCAGAAGTGGGCGGAGGGAGCTGCTGTGGCCGCCAAGGAGCCCGATCACTACACAGGCATCATCAAAGGCTTCTTCTCCACAGCTTCTTCTCCTTCTTTAAAAATGGCCCCCGCCAGCGCCACCGGAGCGGCAATCACTTTTATTTAATCTCTTCCCTATTGGCCGTTTTGCTGCTGCAGCGGCCGAGAGGAGAGATGAAAAAAAAGTGATTGCGGCGGCGCCCGTTTTTAAAAGGCATCAGAGAGGCCAAGGGGACAATTGTCACCCTGCCCCCGTTGGTCTCTCCTCATACTTTCTCCTGGCTGCCTCTCCTCACTCTCCCTCTTCCCTGGCTGCCTCTCCTCTCTCTTCCCTGGCTGCCTCTCCTCTCTCTTCCCTGGCTGCCTCTCCTCTCTCTCCCCTGGCTGCCTCTCCTCTCTCTCCCCTGGCTGCCTCTCCCCCCTCTCTCTCACCCCGCTCTCTCCCTCTCCTGGCTGTCCCTCCTCTCTCTCTTTCGGCTGTCTCTCCTCTCTCCTTTCGGCTGTCTCTCCTCTCTCTCTCTCTCTCATTACAAATATAAGATATACTGTAGAGATACGATAATACAACATTAAAATACAAATATAGGGTGCTGGTCACGCCAGGCGCCTTATATTTGTATTTTGGCCACACGCATCGCTGAACCGCCGACATGAACAATCTCATACATTGCTATGGGGACCGCTCATGCAACCGCGCGATCTGAACCGCCTGTCGCCTGAAATGCTCCCTGACCCTTTTGTTCTGTGCGGTTTCCATATAGGATTTCAGAAACGCAATTGAAAACTCCCAAAACCTCCCTTTTAAAATTCGCGCTTATCCGCAACCGCCCTGGTGTGTGAACGGGGCCCATGACAAAGATACAAATGTAAGGTTTAGAGATACAAATACACAGACAGAGACATTATTAATAACTCGTATCACGGACTTATATGAAAACCTTCTGATCTCTCAGGTGAGTCTCTGCAGCATAATACAGAGTCAGATTTGTATTTCCTCCATGGTGTATATTGTGGATAATACCTCTCATGTTCTAGACGAAGGGGAGCTCAGTGTTCGGATCAGACAGACATGGAATGTATTCTCTGGCCAGTTGACAACATTCCATGAGAGAATCAGAATTTATCCGCTACAATCGCAGAGCCCGGGAAAGATAATGACAGTAGCTGAGCGCAAGATTAAAAAACTACATTGTTAAAGGGCTACACCAGGGCTGGGTGAATCCGGCCCACCAGCTGTGCTTTAACTGTAAATCCCATCATGTCTCTGCCTCCGGGAGTCATGCCCATAACGGTCAGACTTGCAATGCCTCGTGGAACTTGTAGTTCTACAACAGCTGGAACGCCAGAGTTGCCCACCTCAGTGCTACACTATAAGGACAGATAGTTGAAAAATAACCCTTGCTCTCTCTTGTTACTTTTGTAAAGTTTTCTTGACATGCTAAAAATGTAATACAGAATGTTTTACCCATACAGAGTAAAGCTCGCCTTCTCTAACAAACCATGTTAAGTTCTGTCATTCTGCAACATGGGGCCACCTGGTGTAAAGCCGCTGTCAGCGGATTGAGGAATAGTTAGGAGTCCTGCTCCTAGCCCTAACTCCTATAGCGATCCTGTGTGTTACCCATGCAAGGAATATAGTTTACTTTAAAGTATGAAGTTTAATCTGCTTATATTTGCCTCCAACCACAAACCCAACACCCCCCGTCCCCAATTCTATTCTATTGAAATGGACAATTTTACCATGCCAAGCTAAAGATGAAAACAAAAAGTGCCAACGTTCCCTTTAAAAAATTGCTTAGAAAAAAAAGGAAGGAATGCTCCACATTCAAATCCCTGAGGAAAGCAAGTTTCAAAATGGAAATCCACAGTTCAAGTACAACTAAAGCCTCCTGTAGGACAGTCTAAATGAGTCCCAAATCCAGTTACTATGTGATGTTCAATCCTCATAAAAGGAAACACACGCTCTCCCCAGCAGACACTGCAGCTCACAGTGGGAGGGTTTCAGCCACAGAGGTGTTGCTGTCAATCCAGAAAGCAGGGGGTGGGACTAGGTGTGGCCAGGTGATGATTGACAAGCTACAGGCAGTAACAATGCTGATAGCCACTACATCTACACCGTCTCCTCATCCCACCGTAGTGCAACCAGACACAGCCTACATGCAATGGTGTCCCTAGACTGGGTGGTCTTGACTTCCATGACCGTAACACCAGTCTCTGCAGATCTAGGATGCTCTGGCTGGTGTCCCAGCTCCTGTCAACCAGTGACAAAATTGGTTGCCAGGAGCTCGGCGGGTTGCCAGCCAGAGCATCCCAGGTTGCTAAGACCTGGGTGGGGAAATGTGCATGGCCGCTCCCTTAGCAACCTGAGACACTCTGGCTGGTGCCCCCCCCCCCCCAATGTGACCACGACCCTGCCTACATGATAGTGACAACTCTGCTCTGAATTCAGGAGCAGTGCAGCATCGTCGCCACCCCATCACAGGAAGCTGCATTAGGTGGACTTCACTGGCAGGATCAACAGGGATTCGTAGGTCTAAGAGAATGTCAAGAGAATAAGGGCAGAGGGATTTATGATTAAGCACTGCAGCACATTTTGTAATGGAAAGCCACAGCTCTGCTTGACGATGACTTACAATAATACGAAATAAGCAGATAAGAAGCAACACAGAGCAGCTACTGCTCTGAACCAAAGGCTATATTATAACATGAAATTCCCCAGGGAGGAAATTACACAGAGCACACAGAGACTGCAATCCCTACAGGGGAACACCTGCTACAAAGACTTCTTCATCTTTAAACCTTAATCTTTTGCCCTCTATACATAAAAGGGTACAGTGGCGTCACAAGGTGGGTGCTGACCGCACCCGGGTGCCACTAAAATGACTGACAGTCATTTTGGTGTCACCCCCTATGAAAAGTCAGGCACTTGGTCACGGACTGAGAGCCCGACAGTGTCAGGGGAGAGGAGGGGACCCAGCGGCATACCTCATCCCGCCGGGTGAACGTCCCCTCCTCTCTCTGCTGGCGTCCATCAATGCCGGCAATCGCCAATAAGACGACCACTCATGCGCGATGACATCACGGCGTCACCCAGCCTCTGCTCCGGGTGACCCCCAGCCTCGGGATGCCCCTGCAAGGGCAGCCACTGAGGTTCCCGCAAAGCCAAAGGCATGTATTCCCAGGATAGCGGGAGCTGCTAAACATCTATACATGCTCAAGTCACATCACATTTTCCACACATTACCAGAGGAGTCCAGAATTATGTTCACATCAAGATATGTGCGCCTATCCATTATATACCAATATTATATACCAATAGGTAAGGGCTGTGGGGGGGGGGGGGGGAAAAGGGCCTCCCTAAAAGCAGTTTTTCTGCAACAGAAGTGCTATAAAGCCTTCCTTTCTGGTGAGCCCCCATCAGAAGCTTCAGCGCTCAAGTCTTCTGGGAATGTCAGATACCCGCGTCCCCCATTGTGTGCTGTAGCTCCATCCTCTGACCATTTCTTTAGTTTTAGTACATTCTTGTGACATAGGGGTCAATGGATGGAACCAAAAGGAGTGATGGGGAACACAGGCATCTGACACTCCCGAAGTGTTGATTGCTGAAGATTCTAACGGAAGCTGTAGCGCTTCAACAGAGCAGAGATAGGAGACGCGGGCCACCAGAGAGATATATATAATACCGCCCGCTTCTTCTCAAGGAACTCCTATTGGAATTTTTTGGTGCCGACAGTGTCACTTCAAGGTAAAGGTTGGGTTTACAGCCACCTTTAGGGTAAAGGTAAGGTTTACAGCCAACTTTAGGGTGAAGGTTAGATTTACAGCCACCTTTAGGGTAAAGGTAAGGTTTACAGCCAACTTTAGGGTGAAGGTTAGATTTACAGCCACCTTTAGGGTAAAGGTAAGGTTTTAGACGTTAGGTTAGTCCTGGGGGGACAAATACGGAATTCAGAAGCCAGCAGGATTTGTTTGGGATCCAGCTTTATCGACAACAATAAAAGAAAGCCTAAAAAAATAATC